>NC_092049.1:55899987-56056367 GCF_003086295.3 Arachis hypogaea
CGTCCAACGCCCAAAGAGCAGAGCCCAGCGTCGAAAGGCCTAGAGAGGACTCCCTAGCTGGCATTTCACGCCTAAGGAGTCTCATAGCACGTGAATCTCATCAAAGCTCATCCGAAATACTCACTAAATGGGCCCCAAAAGTGGATTTTTGCACTAAATAGACTGTCTTACCCTTACTAGTCATGTGTTTAGTATTTAAGGGTTTATGTTTATGTAATTCAGAGTCTTTTGACCATTTTTACTTTTACACCTCACGTTGAGGGAAGTCTGCCATTATATTCATTTTTTCATTGTTTTTACTTCAGTATGAGTTTCTAAACCTCCTAGGTTAAGGGGAGGAGCCCTACTGAGTCCTATGAATTAATAAAAGTACTATTTCTTCTTCTTCGATCCGTGTTTGATCTATCTCTAAGATGTATATCCGGATCTTCATCATGGTGAACAGGATGATATGACAAATTAGCTCTGTTCATCACATTAAGACGAATGTGCCTGACAAACACCCACGTCTTCTTGGGTTCGTGTGAGTACCTGGAAGGAAAGCACGAGCCAACAGCTATGGATTTACATCTCTCAGACGGTTAATTCACGATTTCTTTGGGGACTTCTCGAGACACCAGTTCAGCCGATCTCTGGGGAGACTAGGGTCTCCGTGGTATAGGCTAGAATCCAAAGAAGTAGCGTTCTCTGATCCGGAAGATTCGACTTTGTCTGTGGCATTTTAAGTAGGATCACCAAGAGAATGGACTGCTATGCACTTCACCCTTCGTCAAATTGAAAATCACGACCACTGGCCATAACCGTGTTCATTCTGTAGCAGAGGAGATCAAGGAGCATTGGCATGGCTTTGATCACTTACAGCCTGCCATAGAAGAAGATCATTCACAAGCAAAGAAGACAGTAGTACCAGAGCTACTTCAGAAAGACAAAGTAACTCCGACTCTCTACTCTATTCCCAGCATATAATTCCTAATAGCTAACTTCTTAATATCCAAAATCTTTTGATTCCGCCTGACTAAGACCTGTAAGACAACCATAGCTTGCTTCAAGCCATAATCCTCGTGGGATCGACCCTGCCTTGCTCAGGTATTACTTGGACGACCTAGTGCACTTGCTGGTACTGCTGCTGTACGAAATAGTGTGGATTTTGCGTACACGTGCACCACTGGCCACAAGAAGGACCCTCATTGATGTGGAAAAAGAGAAAGTGACCCTAAGAGTCAATGAGGATGAGTTCGTCCTGGATGCCACCAAAGCAATGCACTACCCTGATGTCTCTGAGGAGTGCATGAGGATCGGCATCATTGATTCTCTGGTGGAAGAGACATATTCTGTTGGGAGTCTGGAGAAGGAGCTCCAAGACATCCTCATAGTTTTGACAAGGTTGAGTCAGAAGAGCAAGAGAAGGCTTCAGAAACCCCTCAAGTGAAGGATGAACCTCCGTAAGTCGAGCTCAAGCTGCTGCCATATTCCTTGAAATACATATTTCTTAGAGATGGTGACACTTATCCTATAATCATAAGTTCTTCCCTAAAGCCACAAGAGGAAGAAGCACTGAGTCAGGTGCTGAAAAAACATAAAACAACTTTAGGCTGGACTATCAATGACTTAAAGGGGATTAGCCCAACTTGCAACATGGACAATATAAGGCTCGAGGATGATGCCAGACCTGTGGTACAACCACAGAGGCGGTTGAACCCTACCATGAAGGAGGTAGTACAGAAAGAAGTCATGAAGCTATGGGAGGCTGGGATTATCTATCCCATCTCAGATAGCCCTTGGGTTAGCCCTATTTAGGTTGTACCCAAGAAGGGAGAGATGACAGTGGTCCAAAATGAAAAGTATGAACTGATCCCCACTAGGACAGTGACAGGGTGGCGCATGTGCATTGATTACAGAAGACTCATGCCACAAGGAAGGATCATTTCCCTCTACCATTCATAGACCAGATGCTAGAGAGACTAGCTAGGCATGCTTTTTACTGCTTCCTGGATGGATATTCAGGCTATAATCAAATTGTAGTAGAACCCTGACGTTGGGATTTTTGCTAGTAAAGAATTTTATAAAAATAGCCGCGTTGTAGACATAGATTCTAAACCAACAGAAATCCCTTCGTACAAACGTTTGGTTGTCACAAGTAACAAACCCCTAAATAAATTGATAACCGAAGTATTCAAACCTCGGGTCGTCTTCTCAAGGAACTGCAAGGAAGTATGTTCTTATTATTGGTTATGGAGGTTGTAAATTGGGGTTTTGAGAATGAAGAGCGAATGGTTTAATTAGCAATTAAAGTAATTGAAGAACAAGTAATTTAAATGGCAAGTAAAATAAATAGATGACTGTAAATAAACTTTTGGCAAGGTATGAGAAATTAGAGGTCCTATCCTAGCTATCCTTATCAATGATGATGAAAGTTGAATCTTAATTCCACTTTGTTAACCTTTACTAAGGCAAAGGAAGGTCAAGGGATTAATTGGTTTGATCTTCGGATCTTATTTATTTCCTAAGAAAAGATTAGGATTATTGAAGTTCAATTTAATTAACAAAGATAACAATTATCAATCATGTTTGAGTTTGATAACTCCTGAGTTACTGATTTCTTAACCAAGACCAAAAGGAGAAAAGTAAATCTACTGGAATAAAAATGTCTTCAGATGGGAATAACAATAATGTAAATAAAAGAAAGCAATAATAAACTGAAATACCTCAAATAACATTAATTCAAAGAGTAATCTGTAACATAGAATAATTCATAAATAAAATTGGGAAAATAATAAAAAGGAATATTAAACCTGATAAAAAGAGATAATCCTGAAAGCACATAAAATCCTAAATCTAAATCCTAATCCTAAAGAGAGAGGAGAGAATCTCCCTCTCAAAACTAAATCTAAATCATGGAAAACTAACTAATTGGAGACTCCTCCTTAATGGATGCATTCCCCCACTTCATAACCTCTGGTCTATGCCTTCTGGACTTGAATTTGGGGCAAAAAGGGTTTCAGAATTCGCTATGAGCGTTTTCTGCAATTTCTGGTGCATGGCCTCTGTCACGCGTCCGCGTGGGTCACGCGGTCGCGTCATTCGGAGTTTTCCTTGTCACGCGGTCGCGTCAGTCATGTGACCGCATCATATGTGTTTCGCTCGAGGCGCGCGGTCGCGTCAGTCATGCGGCCGCGTCAATGCCTTTTCGCGTTGGCATGCGGCCGCGTCGCCCATGCGACCGCGTGGCTGCCAGTTTCTTCAAAAACTCTATTTTGTACTTTCCTTCCGTTTTTGTATGTTTCCTTTCCATCCTTTAAGTAATTTCTACCTTAGAAGATCTGAAACTACTCAACACACGAATCACAGCATCGAATGGAAATAAAGGGTAATCAAAATAATTATTTTTAAGCATAGGAAACATGTTTTTCACATACATCACACAATAAGGAAGGGAAAGTAAAACCATGCAATTAATATGAATAAGTGGGTGAAGGATTGAATAAATCACTCAGATTAAGCACAAAATATATCATAAAATATGGGTTTATCAATCCCCAAGATCAAGAAAAGACAGCCTTTACATGCCCATATAGAGTGTTTGCATACAGGAGGATGCCATTTGGCCTCTGTAATGCACCTGCCACCTTTCAAAGGTATATGCTCTCCATCTTTTCAGACATGGTAGAAAAATTCCTTGAAGTATTCATGGATGAGTTCTCTGTCTTTGTGGATTCTTTTGATTCCTGCCTTGACCATCTGGCCTTCGTTCTGAAATGATGCCAAGAAATGAACCGAGTTTTAAACTAGGAGAAATTCCATTTCATGGTGACTGAAGGCATTGTTCTTGGACACAAAATTTCTAACAAAGGGATAGTGGTCAATCAGGCCAAGGTGGAAGTGATTGAGCGATTACCACCACTTATTAATGTCAAGGCAATCAGAAGCTTCTTAGGACATGCGGGATTTTACAAGTGGTTTATGATGCGTGAGCATCTTTTCTATCATTTCCTAGTGAATTTGCATTCAAATTGTTGAGTTTAATCAAGTTTAAAATATCTTTCAGCCACTATGGATGCTACTTTGAGTTGTGTGCAATTTTTTTTATTTCAGGTAGCATTCGGATGGATTTGATGGTGTTTCTGTAGAAAAAGATAAGAAAGTGAATGATGGTGTCAACCCTGACCTCCCTTCACTCTAATAAAAATAACTTGAGCTACAGAGGTCCAATTAACATGATTCTAACGGCATTGAAAAGCTAACTTTTAGAGCTTTCCATTGATGTATAATATTATACATTTCTGCTTCAGCACACTCAGCCTCAACGGCGCCAAACTTGGGATTCTAGAAGTTTGGCACCAGGAGTGTTACAAGATCACATTACATTCGGTTGTGTTGAAGCCAAACTTGGAATTCTCCAGGTTTGGTACCAAACATTCATTCTCCAAGAATTGCTTACGGACTTGCTAAAGCTAAACTTGAGAAACCTCAAGTTTTACGCCAACAAAGAAACTCCAAGGATTGTATACGGGCTTGCTGAAGCCAAACTTGAGAAACCTCAAGTTTGGCGCCAACAAGGTGACTTGAGGGAGTGCATGCGGATCAACTGAATCCAAACATGATCTTACTCAAGCTTGGCGCCAGCTAGGAGAACTCTGAAGGATTGCTTTCGGTTCGTTTGAAGCCAAACGTGAGGTTACTCAAGTTTGGAGCCACCTTTGATGAACTCAAGTGGTCCCCATTCGCATACAAGGCTGCGAGACAAATTAAATTAATTTTGATTAAATTTTATTTTCTTTTAAAATATGAAAAGATATTATTTAGTTTTAGGAAATATAATTTACGTTAATTAGGATTAGATATAAAAGGGAAAAGAATCAGCCCTTCGGGCTCATCTCTTCTCTCATACCTCATTCTGCAATTTACAGTTTATTCGAATCCTTGTTTTCTCTCTGAACCATGTGCAACTAAACCTCCATTGTTAAGGTTAGAAGCTCTATTTATTCTATGAATTAATACTATTTTTGTTCTATTTTAATTCATGTACTGATTTCAATTTCAAGAATTATTTTTGTTCTTTATCTTATGAATTTGGGTGGAACGAAAGTATGGCCCTTGTTCTCATTGAGTTCAGGTAAAACTTGGAAAAGCTCTTTACTTGAACAACAGCTTGAAAACAATTTCTCCTAAATTTTTAATTATCTGGACTTAACGGGATACGTGACATATAATCCTCTTATATTTGGATAATTAGGATTTCTGTGGCATATAAACTAGAATTGAACTTAATCCTCTAATTGGAATCAAGTGAGCAAGGAATTGGCGGTTGATGAAGTTTAGAGGAGACTAAAAAGGTCTAAGGAATTAGGGTTTAGTCATATATAGCTTGCCATGAATTGAATCTTGCGTGATTAAAATACTTGGTAAGAAAAGTTAATCCGGAAAATAAATATCTCTGAAACCTTAACTGTTTTCTCCCATATTATTTACACCAATTTACTGCTTGCTTTCTGATATTCTGAATTTACTGCTAATGCTTTTGAACTCTCAAAACACCATTTTTTGTTTGTCTGACTAAGCCAATCTTTCAATCATTTTTGCTTGATCCATCAATCCTCGTGGGATCGATCCTCACTCACCTGAGGTATTACTTGGTACAACCTGGTGCATCTGCCGGTTTGTTTGTGGGTTATAAACCCCTATACCATCTCTTAGCCACTGACACTCCCTTTATTTTTAATAAAGAGTGCTAGAATGCCTTCGAAACTCTAAAAGAAAAGCTTATCTCTACACCTGTCATATCTGTACCAGACTGGAACCTTCCGTTTGAATTGATGTGTGATGCCAGTGACCATGCAGTTGGTGCCGTCCTGGGGCAGAGACATGATAAGCTCCCACATGTCATTTATTATGCCAGTCGTGTTTTAAATGACGCACAGAGAAATTACACCACCACAGAGAAGGAGCTACTTACAGTGGTTTACGCCATTGACAAGTTCAGTTCCTATTTAATAGGATCTAAGGTCATCATTTATATAGACCATGCTGCTCTCAAGTATCTTCTGTCTAAGCAGGACTCTAAACCCAGATTGATAAGAGGGGTTTTGCTCTTGTAAGAAATTGACATAGAAATCAGGGATAGAAAAGGGTCTGAGAATCAGGTGGCTGACCACCTGTCCAGGATTGTACCTGCCACAGGGACGTCTCTTCCTATTACGGAGATAGCTGAGACCTTCCCTGATGCACAACTATTATCAATATGCAAAACACCTTGGTTTTCCGACATTGCAAATTACAAGGCAATAAGGTTCGTCCCGGAAGGATACAATAGGCAGCAAGTTAAAAAGCTTATTCATGATGCTAAGTATTACATGTGGGATGAACCATACCTTTTTGAAAGGTGCTCGAATGGAATAATCCGTTGTTGCGTTTCTGAAGAAGAGACGCAGCAAATCCTATGGCATTGCCATGGTTCAGACTATGGAGGTCACTTTGGAGGTGAGCGCACGGCCAACAAGTTCCTTTAGAGCGGCTTTTACTGGCCAACGCTTTTCAAGGACTCTAAAGAGTTTGTCCGCAACTGTGACAGTTGTCAACGGGCCGGCAATCTCCCTCATAACCACGATATGCCTCAACAAGAAATCTTTGAAATTGAGATATTTGATGTATGGGAAATAGATTTTATGGGCCCCTTCCCATCCTCATATTTGAACATGTACATCCTTGTGGCTGTTGATTACGTATCTAAATGGGTTGCGACAATTGGCTCACCCACCAATGATACCAAAGTGGTGATGAAATACCTCCAAAAGCATATTTTTAGCAGATTTGGTGTCCCAAGGACACTGATTAATGATCGAGGCACTCATTTCTATAACAGACAACTTGACTAAATTCTGCACTGCTATGGTGTTTGCCACAAGGTGGCAACTCCATACCATCCGCAAACAAATGGGCAAGCCGAGGTCTCCAACAGAGAAATCAAAAGAATCCTAGAAAGAATAGTAAGTACCTCTAGGAATGACTAGGCAAGAAAGCTAGATGATGTCATGTGGGCATATAGAACAGCTTTCAAAACCCCTATTGGGATGTCCCCATACCAGCTGGTCTTTGGGAAAGCATATCATTTACCAGTGGAATTGGAACATAGAGCATACTGGGCAACCAGATTCTTCAATTTGACTCTAAAGCCACAGGAGTGTGATGACAAGTCATCTTAGGATAGTTTCACAAGCCTTTTTTTTCTATTTTACTTGGTTTTCATGCATTTATTAAGCAATAAATAAGCATTTGAATGAAGTTCTCACTATACACTCATATGTCAAGGACTAAGTGAATTTTGGCCAATTTTATGCAAATAACTCAAGAAAATGTGGAATAAATGAATTATACTAATTGATCAAGAGAAATGGGAAAGCATCTTTGGCGTACATTGTGTGAAGAGCGCTACGTTCCCTGCAGCGTATTATTTACCAGGGACGCGTACGGGTGTAGCACGTGTATGCGTCGAAGTTGCAATTCTGGAAGGCCACCGTACGTGTGAGTTACGCATACGCGTGAAAGTGAGATCAACGTTCTTCAGCAAAGAATGCTCCGTTCGTTATCAAAGAGTGCCTGTGACAACGCTCAAAGTTGGAGTCAAAATTTGGCTATCGAAGCGTACGCGTCAGTGACGCATACGTGTGGAAGAGGCATCTGGGAACAAGCACGCAAATTCGTGGATGGACCCAACAGCATGGAATGGACATTTTGCAATCCATGCGTAAGCGTAGGTGACGGGTACACGTGGGTGGGTGTTCTTGGCGTGAACGCTTCGCTCGAATGGAGAATGCTACAATGGACGCGTACGAGTACGGGATGCGTACGCGTGTCTGATGCTGAAGTTCGACGACGCGCACACGTGGGCTACGCATGGGCGTGGATGCTCGAGCGCTCCGTTCTTCTAAAGAACGTCACATTCTCCTAGGAGCTTAATTTTGGGTCAATTAAAAAGCCCACGTCAAGAGACTTCCAAGTACACCTGAAGCAACCTCTGAACTAGTATAAATAGAGGACTTTAATCATTAGAAGGGAGCTTTTTAACACTTGAAAAATAGAGACTTCTTCAGATCTTCTTCTACTTTTCTTTTAGATATTTTTGTACTTTGACACTTGGAGGATTTTACATTCTGCACTTTTTCTTCTTTTCTGTTTAGTTTATGCATTTTTCTCTTTTCTGTTTACTGGAGCAATGATGAACTAAACTTCACTTTCATTAGGGGGAGGAGTTCTATTGTAATCATAATGAATCAATGAAATTCTTCTTCTTCTCAATTCATTTGGGTAGCTATTGGATACCTTCTATTTTGTTTGTGAATTTTTCACTCCGGAAGGGGGTTTAATTCAATTGAATGCTTGTGTGATCCTCGGAAGGGGAAATCACTTGCATTAGATTTGGAGCTCTATCCTTTACTACTCTCTTGATCAACACTATTCGGGAGGATTTGAGATTTTGAGAGTTAGTGTGGCTTATGGATGAGAGAAATGCACTTAACCTCTTCTCATGACAATTAAATCAAGGAATTGGCAAGATTGATTGTGATTAGAGAGATTGGATTCCCAAGGAATTGGGATCAAATCAATTTCAATCCGCCATAGATCTATTCATATGATTGAGAAAAGAGTTGAAACCCAATTGATTCATGAGGATTATGATATCTCCAATCCCTGATGAATCACTTCCATTGATTTTTCTTCACTTGAGAGCTTTCTGATTTCATTCCAATTTAATTTGTTCATTGCTATTTTAGTTCCTGCACCCATTTCCCTTTATAATTTAGCAGTTTAAGTTCCAATGCAATTTAGATTTTGCACTTTTACCTCCCCTGCACTTTAAGATTCAGTCATTTACAATTCTTGCAATTTAAGATTCAGCTCCTTTAATTTCTTGCTCTTTAAGTTTCTGTCAATTTACATTTCAGCTCTTTAGATTTCTTGCAATTTAATTTTTATTATTCAAGTTTCACTCAAATCACCCACTATTAGCTTAACTAAATTTATCACCTAACTAAAATTGCTTGATCCATTAATCCCTGTGGGATCGACCTCACTCTGGTGAGTTATTACTACTTGATGTGACCTGGTACACTTGCCGATTAGTTTGTGTGGAATCGATTTTCCCTCATCAAGTTTTTGGCGCCGTTGCCGGGGATTGATTTAGATTAACAATGATTAAGTAGGCGATGATCTAGATTAAGCATTTTCTTTTGTTTTTGTTAAGCCTACTAAATGTTTGAAATTTTTTTTCTACTAACTATAACTTCACTCTAGCAATAGAGTGCTTTGCTTGTGTTTTTTTTGGTTTGTTTGTGTTATATGTCAAGAGCAAGGAGAGAGGCATCCACCACTTTTGACTCTGAGCCTGAGAGAACCCTCTGGAGACTTAGAAGAGAGGCAAGAGGGAAGGGGGTAGTTGGTGAAGAAAATTCAGAAGAGGAAAATCAAGCAATGGAGGATAATCTGCGTAATCCTCCTGAGGATGTTACCAACAACAATGGCTGATGCACAGAAAACTTGTCTCATAACAAATTTCCTTCGGCAAGTGTACCAAATTTGTCGTCAAGTAAAAACTCACAATAGAGTGAGGTTGAATCCCCCAGGGATTGATTGATCAAGCAACTTTAATTAGAGGAATGTTCTAGTTGAGCGAATCAAAATTTGAGTTGAGAATTTGCAGAAAATTAAATGGCTGATGCCAGGGCATCTTGGCCAGTTTCACTGACCTTTTCTTTACTGTTTTTAGGCTAGTTTCATGCATTCCCTTAGGAAATAAGCTAGTTTTGGGTAGATATTCACTTACAGCTTGATTCAAGCATACATTGTGCATTTTACATTATTTCATGAAGATTTTGCATGAGTTTAGTGACAAATTATATGCTGCATTGCCCATGACTTGGACTAGAACTTTGATGCGCTCTATTGCTTGATTTCAGGACCAAAGGAAGCAAGGAATGGGAGGTAACTTGCAAAGTTAATGAGAAAAGTGATTGCCAATAACGCTCTCGAAGCCATCATTGACCACGTTAAGAGTCACGTTAACTAAGTTAACGAGAACTCTAACGTGGAGAGGGGAAGTTGAGCCAACGTTAGTAACACTTAACATTGTCACTAACGTTGGCAAATGCTCATAAGTGGCCACGTTAGAGTCCACGTTAACTTAGTTAACGTGGCCTCTAACATTAGAAGGGGGGAGAAACGCCAACGTTAGTGACATTCAACATTGTCACTAACGTTGGCCTAAGGAGAAACATACCACGTTAACTCCCACGTTAACTTGGTTAACGTGGGAGCTAACGTAAGAAGCAAGAGTGGTCGACAACGTTAGTGACACCCAACATTGTCACTAACGTTGGAAGCAACCACACAACCCCCAAGGAGCCACGTTAGCTTCCACGTTAACTAAGTTAACGTGGAAGCTAACGTTGATGAGTGAAAGAAACGCCAACGTTAGTGACATTCAACATTGTCACTAACGTTGGGGATGGCTAAGCATGGCCACGTTAGAAGCCATGTTAACTTAGTTAACGTAGACTCTAACGTGAGACATAGGGGCACCTTGGAACGTTAGTGACAATGTTGAGTGTCACTAACGTTCTCGAAGGATGGCAAGCCCACGTTAAAAAGCCACGTTAACTAAGTTAACGTGGGCTCTAACGTGGGAACAAAGGGGGCTTTTCAAAGTTATTGGGAATGTTAAGTCTCAATAACGTGTGTGAAGAACTTAGAGGCAACGTTAGTGGCAACGTTTGTGCCACTAATGTTGAAGTTAACGTGGCTTTTACTTAGGAACGTTAGTGAGAAAGTTGATTATCACTAACGTTCTCGAACTCATATTTTCACTAAACGTTAACACCCCTAACGTCCTGAGCTAAAGTCTCTGCCCACTTCACACTTTCTCTCTGCAAGTAAAGCCAAGCCCAAATGAAGAAGAGAACTGCTTCAAACTCAAGATCCAAAGGCCCAAGACTTGAAGAGCCAACTAGAAGCTGAGAAAAGTAGTATATATAGGAGTAGCTTTGAATTGTTAAAGAGTTCTGGAAAGTTGGAAAAGAGAATTACTCTCTGTATTTTTACCTTCTCTGCATTTTCTAGTTTTATGATGTATTCTCCATCTTTGTTTTCATTTTCTAGAGCTATGAACAACTAAACCCCTTTCATTGGGTTAGGGAGCTCTGTTGTAATTTGATGGATCAATACTAATTTTCATTATTCTTCTTCTATCTTTTCTCTTGATTTTACTTGAAAGCTTTCAATCTTCATCCAATTGGGTAGTTATCTTGGAAAAGAAGCTATTCAAACTTGGATCTCTTTTGAACCTTGAAAGAGGAATGAAGAGATCAAGCTAGAAATGCTTTCTCATGCTGGACCAAATTGGGTTTGGATGGGTATGTGACTATAACCCTCTCAATACTTGATTTGAGAAATGCATGTGGTATAATCAGTGACCATACTTCATCTCTTCTCATGAGCAATTGACCAAGGAATTGGCTATTGATCAAGATTTGAGAGATTGAATTTGTAATTCAATCAATTAAGATTGCCAAGGAGATCAATGAGTGCATTGATTAAGGAAGAGATGAAAATGAACTTGATCCGGAGAATTGCAACATCTCCTAAGCCCAATGAACTCCCCATCTCTGATCTTACCCATTCTCTTTAATTTCTGCCATTTACTTTTATGAGCGAATCCCCCATTCCCATTTACAATTCTGCAATTTATTTTCAGTCATTTACTTCCAGTCCTTTAATTCTAGCATTTACTTTTTTGTTATTTACATTCCCGCCATTTTATTTTCTGCAACTCTCAACCCAAATTCTGGATTCGCTCAACTAGAACATTCTTCTAATTAAAGTTGCTTGATCAATCAATCCCTGTGGGATTCGACCTCACTCTATTGTGAGTTTTTACTTGACGACAAATTCGGTACACTTGCCGAAGGAAATTTGTTGAGAGACAGTTTCCACCCGCATCAAGTTTATGGCGCCGTTGCCGGGGATTGATTGTGCATCAACAATGATTAAATTGGAAGATCACTAGATTGAGCATTTTTATTTTGTGAATTTCATTTTCTGTTTGAGTGATTTACTTTTTGTTTTAGTTAAACTTCTTCCCTTCCCCCCTACTCTTTTGTTTTTCTTTGTTATTTTCAATTCTGTTTGGTAACCCACTAACTGTTTGATATATTGCATCACCCACAACTAACAGTAATTCTGACAAAAATACTTTCTGCACCTATCTTTTCTTGCTTGCACTTGATGGTTGTATGATAGGGAGAAGAAGCGGGGCTTCAACTTCCTTCGAGTCTGAACCTGAGAGGACCTTCCTTAGACTAAGGAGGCAGGCAAGAGAGAAAGTGGTTGGTGCTGAGGAAGAGGAGGAATTCTTTGAACCAAACATGGAAGACAACATGGAAAACCATCATGAAGAAGAGGATCACAACCATGGGGGAGGAGGTAGAGCAAATCATGCTGGTGAGGATAGAAGAGTTTTGGGCTCTTACTTCAATCCAAACCCAGGCAATTGTGGAAGTAGCATCCAAAAGCTAACAATCCATGCCAACAACTTTGAACTTAAACCACAGCTCATCACCCTTGTTCAGAACAACTGTTCGTTTGGAGGAGGTGTTCAAGAAGACCCCAATCAACATTTAATCACCTTCCTGAGAATATGTGACACAGTGAAGTCTAATGGTGTTCATCCTGACGCCTATAGACTGCTCTTATTTCCATTCTCACTCAGGGACAAAGCAGCTAAGTGGCTGGAATCTTTCCCAAGGGAAAGCTTGACAACTTGGGAAGATGTGGTGAACAAATTCTTAGCAATATTTTACCCTCCTCAACGAATCAATAGGCTGAGAGCTGAGGTCCAAACTTTCAGGCAACAAGATGGTGAGACTCTATATGAAGCATGGGAGAGGTTCAAGGACTTAACAAGGAGGTGTCCACCTGACATGTTCAACGAATGGGTGCAGCTGCACATTTTCTATGAAGGGATCTCTTATGAGTCAAAGAAGGCCGTAGACCATTCATCCGGAGGATCTTTGAACAAGAAGAAGACTATTGAGGAAGCCATAGATGTTATTGAAACAGTAGCAGAGAACGACTACTTCTATGCTTCCGAAAGAGAGAACACAAGAGGAGTAATGGAGCTAAACAATGTAGATGCTCTGTTGGCCCAAAACAAGCTCATTACCTAGCAGCTGGCTGACCTCACCAAGAAGATGGAGAGGAACCAAGTAGCAGCAATCTCCACTTCATCAACAACCCAAGAAGGAGTGAATGAAGAAGCAGAGGGTAGTCAGGAGCAAGCCAACTACATTGGGAATTCACCAAGGCAAAACTATGATCCATACTCCAAGACCTACAACCCTGGATGGAGAAACCACCCAAACTTTGGGTGGGGAAGTCAGTAAGATCAAAACCAAGACCAGAAACGTTACAACTCCAACAACAATGCAGCTCACCAACAATTCACACAGAGGACATCTCAACACCCCCACAACAACACTTCTCCACACGCCTATCAAAACTAAAACAGCACATCTGCTCCGAATCACCCATCAATTGATGACAAGCTCTCTAAGATTGAAACCTTACTTGAAGGAATATACCAAGAGATTCAAGAAAATAAGGTGTTCAAAGAGGAGGTGCGAGCCAATATTAAGAACCAGGGAGAGACCATTAGGAAGCTGGAATTCCAGGTGGGATGTTTAGCTGAGAAGATTTCCAAACCTACCGATAGCTTCCCAAGTGACACGGAGAAAAACCCCAAAGGAGAAGCAAAGAAAGTAAGATGGGAAGATTGCAAAATGGTCACTACAAGTGATCAAGAGACTGAAGACAAGCAAGGGAAACTTTTCGAACAACCTGAAGACAACTCAACAAAGGAGGAGGATAGAGATCACCAAGAACCAGAAATCTCACAACAAGAGCTGCTGAAGCTCTATGCACCCTTTCCTCAACTGCTCAATGGTGCTGTGGGAAAGAGAATATACTCAAGGTTCCTAGACTTGTTTGCATCTCTGCATGTAAACATACCATTCATCAAGGCAATTCAACAAATGCCTGGATTCATCAAGTATATGAAGGAACTTCTTCCCAAGAAAAGCTCACTCAAAGGAGGCCAGACTATAGTGATGAACAAGGAATGTAGTGCCCTTATTCAACCTGAGTTGCCTACAAAAAGAAGAGACCCAGGGAGTTTTCACATCCCTTGTGCCATAGGTGAAACTATGTTCGATAGAGCACTATGTGATTTGGGGGCCAGCATCAACTTACTGCCCTTATCCTTGGTGAAGAAGCTGCAGATCAATGAGATAATGCCCACAGATGTAATCATCAGACTGGCTGACAAAACTCAAAAGCAAGCAATAGGAGTGGTGGAAAATGTGTTGCTAAAAGTTGGAAAATACTTTCTCCCAACAGACTTTGTCATCCTGGACATGGAAGAGAGTCACACTCACCCAATCATATTGGGAAGACCATTCCTAGCTACGGCCAGAGCACTTATCGATGTAGAGAAAGGGGAGCTAATATTGAGAATCCATGATGAACGACTCAGCTTCAATGTTTTCAAACTCTCACAAGAAACAGAACAAGAGGACAAGGAACTAAGCACAAATGATAATGAGACACTGAAAGAGGAGACAAGCACTGAAGCACAGCCAGTTCATTCTGAGATCCCCTTAATTGATAAACAAGGAAAACAGCAATTGCCATAGCTCAAGGAAAAATTGGAGGAACCTAAACCTCTAGAGGCAGGTAAAGACAGCATCACAACTCCTTTAGAAAAAGAGGTCACCGAGGGCAAGGCAACCTCAAAAGAAACAAAGAAGAAGGTACCAAGGAGGTGGAGGAACAAGAAGATCCCTACGGAAGACTTCTCTCCAGGGGATAGAGTTGTCTCAGCTTACTTCCCAGATATTCCCCCTAATCTCCCAACTGTACCATCTCAGTTACCTAAGGTCTTCACTATCAACAGAGTTCTTTCCCTGGAACATGTAGAAATCATTGATCCAACCAATGGATATAAGTCCACAGCAAGAGGGGAGGACTTGAAGCACTACCAACCACCCTTATGAGGGAAAAACGTCAAGCTAATGACGCTAAAGAAGCGCTTCATGGGAGGCAACCCATGTTTTATATGTTTTTAGAAAATAGTGAAAAAAGCAATGTTTATGAATTTCAACCCAAACTTGACAAACACTTGGTGAAATCTTTATCATGCAGAATATAGTGAAGATCAAGTTTGGTGTTCAAAGCAGAACTCTTGGAGCTTTGAACAAAACTTTTCATCACAGTGCTCCAAACTAAGTTTGGTGTCACCCCAAGGTGCCATCAATCTGCCTATAAGGATACACAAGTAGTTGGCTAGTTGAAATTCATAAATATACAAACTATTTTTTTTTCTCTTTATTATTCTAGCCGTAGAGTTTGATTTTCTTCCTTATTTTAATTCTTATAGGAAAACGGAGGGACGTTAAAGGAGAGTGATTGGACAGTTAAACAAAGAAGGTTCGGACACCACAAAAGGAGGGACTACACACTTGTTCTAAAAAGAGAATGCATTGGAAAATGTTGCCATGCAACATTGGAAAAATGGGACCCCTAAAAGACCGAGCAATCTCATTCATAAAGTGATGATCCTTGTCTTTTATCCATGCATCACCCCAACCGTCCATCAAGTAACCACCCCATCAATCCACATCCTCCATTCTCTCACAACTTCTCTATATAAATGACCCTTGTTCCGTGATGACAAGTCATCTTAGCCTAGTTTCACTAGTCTTTTTCTTTTGTTTTCATTAGAATTATGCACTTTCTTGAGCTACAAGCAAGCTAATTGAGTAGATTTTCATGTTTTCCTTGATTGAATCAACCATGTATGAATTCATGCCATTTCATGAGGTTTTATGTTATATTTGTTGCATATTATGAAAGAACGAATATCTCATGATTTTGAGCTTAGCTTTGATGTGTTTGGTTGATTAATGATAGGTGAAGAAAGCTTGGAGAAAGGTCGAAGCAAGAAGGAATGGCTAGGAGTGAAGAGAGGACAATGGAATAAGTGAAATTGAACCAGGAAGCAAGAAGCTGGACCTAAAGATAACACCAAACTTTTGCACAAACTTTTGGTTGAAAAGTTAGCCCCAACGTTAGCCCCCTAACTTGGAGGCTAACATTGGAACATGAAAATTCTCCCCTGGGCTCCAAAAGTTTGCGCCAACGTTAGCCCCCTAACTTTGAGGCTAACGTTGGCACATGAATTTCTCCCCTGGGCACCAAAAGTTTGCGCCAACGTTAGCCCCCTAACTTGGAGGCTAACGTTGGCATGAGAAACTCCTCCCTGGCTACCTAACGTTTGCGCCAACGTTAGACCCCTAACTTGGAGGCTAACGTTGGCACATGAAAATACAAGGGAGAGGGGCAAAAGTTTGTGCCAACGTTAGCCCCCTAACTTAGTGGCTAACGTTGGCGCCACAAGCACACTAGGCAAGGCCAACGTTAGGGTCAAAGTTAGACCCCTAACGTTGGCACCAACGTTGATATCAGCAAATTGTGCTAGCTGATATGAAAAGTTGGAGCCAAAGTTAGACCCCTAACTTTGGCTCAAACTTTTGGTCCAACTCTAGCAAAACTCAAACCCGGTTCAATTGGTTCACTTTGGTTCTTCTTCAAACTCCAAGAGCAATCAACCAAGGCCTCTTTCAACCCAATTCCACCAAGAGCAAAGGCCCAACTCAAGGCTTGAAGATCATTAGAAGAAAGTGTATAAATAGGATAGAATTCAAGTTATTCGGGGAGCTTTTTCCGGAAGAGCTTTCTTTTGGAATTTTCATAATAGTTTTCAGAGAGCTTTGGATATTGAGTGATCTTTAATTTCTTTGTCTTGGGGAAGGAGAATTCACTTCTCTTCCTCTTAGTTTTACTGCTTTCAATTTCAATTACACTTGTCTTGGATCTTGGATTGGAGAATTGAAGAAATTCTGTTTCAATCTCAATCTTGGATCTCTCTGCTTTACTCACTGCATAATTGAATTTAATTTTCTGTTAATTGCTCTTCATCTCTTTTCTTTGCAATTTACATTTTCTTTTCAATTGTTCTTGTTGGATCTAGGAAGGCATTAAGATCTAGACTTGATTTTCTAGTCTCTGGGTCCTGAGATCCAAATCTCCAATTTACATTCTGTCTCTTGCTTTCCCTGTTCATTTACTTTTTTGCTATAAGATCCGATCCAATCCCAATTCCCATTTACTCTTCTGTTTGATGCAATTTAACTTTTCCTTGTTTAATTTCTGCAAATCCACGTCCCAGTCCCCTTTACATTTCAAGCAATTTACATTCCTTGCACTTTAAGATTCCGCAATTTACATTTCTTGCACTCTAAATTTCTGTCATTTAATTTCTTGTTCTTTAAGTTTCAGCAATTTATTTCTTGTTCTCTTTACTTCAATGCAATTTAATTCTGCAAGTCACAAAACCATCAACCAAATCTTGATTCGCTTGACTAAATCAACCACTAAACTAAAATTGCTCAATCCTTCAATCCCTGTGGGATCGACCTCACTCCCGTGAGTTTTTATTACTTGATGCGACCCGGTGCACTTGCCGGTTAGATTTGTGTGTTTTGGGAGAAATTTATTTTCCCTCCAAAATACTCATCAAGTTTTTGGCGCCGTTGCCGGGGATTGATCAGATTGACAATGATTAAGTGAGGTGGTGATCTAGATCAAGCACTTTTTCTTTATTTTTCTTTAATTTTGACTAACCCACTAACTATTTGACGTTTTGTCTCAACTGACTACACTTAATTTTCAAGAGAATCGCTGTGTGTTCCGTTGTTGATTTATATGTCACAGGGAAGAAGGAGTTTCTGAGAAAGAAGGACATCACAACATGAAGCCACAACTCATTACACTAATAGAGAACAATTGTTCCTATGGTGGAAATCCCTTGGAGGACTCTAAACAGCACCTATCCATTTTTCTGAAAACTTGTGGGGCTGTCAATCTCAATGGTGTAGACCATGATACCATTAAGCTCTTGTTATTTCCCTTCTCACTGAAGGATGAAGCGGCACAATGGCTTGAAACCTTTCCCCAAGGAAGTATAACTAGTTGGGATGAATTGGTTGCCAAGTTTCTAGCCAAATTCTCCTCACCCCAACAACACGTCAAGATGAAAGAAGGAGTACTTCCATTCATACAAAGAGAGGAAGAACCACTATTTAAAGCATGGGAGAGATACAAGAAAGCAAATGACAAGGTGGATTTTCGAGCGTTCTATGAAGGATTAACCTCCGAAACAAGAAAAGCAGTAGATTACTTCTCAGATGGCCTACTCAAGGCAACAGCAACCATCCAAGGAACTGCAGAGTTCAGTGACAAAAGAGCCAATAACCAACACTCATTTGAGACGCCACGGAATGCAATTTCAGAAAAGGAAGTAATGAATCTTGAAGGAGTGAGAGCAATCATGAATCAAAACAAGCAGCTACACCAGCAAACTCAGCAGTAATTGGAATCAATAGCTAGACAAATTGATTCTCTACATTCCGCCACAGTGAATGCACAATTTTCACCATGGAAACCACATTCTTATTTAAGAATGAGGGAACCTCAGCATCAGGAACAAAGGGACCTCAACTATAATAACCCCAACTTTCCAAACCTGCAAAAACACCACCATGCCAACAAAAATCACTACACACTACCCCAATATACACACCTCCAACCCTATCCTACCTCACCACCTGCCCAAAATGACTTACATCAATCACCACAATTAACACAGTCACAACCAGTCCTAAACTTCCAAAAACTCTATGTTCTAGAAATGATGATGGAAAGGCTTATGAAAATTCAAGAAATGACATTAATAGAGCAGGAGGACATAAGGAAAAACCAGGAGGCATATCTCAAGAGAATTGAAAGGTACATGGAACAAATGGTTCAAAACCCTGCTAAATTGGGTGAGAGAGAGGGAAATATATCCCTAAGAGCCAATGAAGATGACTCAAAGAACAATGAAAAAGCTGCTGGGTTGAAAGGGAAAGCAATTATGGAAAACAAGGAGAAGCCTACGGTGAGAGGAGGAAACCAAAGGCAACAGAAACCTTAACTTCCATGAACAGAGTGAAGGATGTCAAGCTAGTGACAATAAAAGAGCGCTTGTTGGGAGGCAACCCAGCCCGAGGTAGTTTTCTGTTCATAGCTATTTTAATAAAAAGGTTAATTAGTTTTATCTATAATGCAAGAAGCTAAGTTTGGTGTTGCACACCAAATCAATCTAAGGGAGAATGAAGGATTCTAAGTTTGGTGTCCACCAAAGCCCCATTAAAACACACATTCTCACTTTCTGCATAATGTAGGCTTCAAGCATACTGGATGAACTAGTTAGCCATTTTACTGTTTTTCTTAGTTTCCAGTTCTATCACTTTTGAAAAAGAAAAAGAAATTATCATAAATGGTTAACCATTGGCAAGGTACTAAGTTTGGTGTTCCCACACCAAAGTAAGTTCAAAAAGCCTGCAAATAAATCATGAAAATCAACCATTGTTTCCAAGTGCTTGGGGAACAAGCAACTTTCAATATCATTGCAAAATGACATACAAGCTTTTGGAGGTTTGAACATCATCAAAAAGGAGAAAGATGAGCATGAAGGTCAGCAACAATGATGGTGAGAAGAAGGAAAGCAAGTAAACTTCAACAGGTTGTATTGTTAAGTCATTGTTTTGCATCAAATATTGCTGTAATTGAAAGTTGGATTGTATCCTTATCTGCCCTGCTTGTCTGCATAGCATAATCTTCCTTTATAATTCAATAAGCAAGAGGCTTGATCATTCACAACATTCTCATCTTCAAAACTTGTTTGTACTCAATTTTCAAGAAATGCATCACATGAAAGTTCCTTGAAAAGAAGGATTGAGGAATTAAACAATTTTGAGGCAAGCAAAAGATTAGGAGAGGTGGTGGTTCTAGTTGTATGATTATGTATTGAGGTTGCATGCTTGTAAAAACTTGCATGGGAGCTCATAGGCGGGACATGAAGTTCAAAGAAGTATTGTGGAGATTCTCAAAAATTTATTGATCCAAGAAGCAGAAAACAAAACAAAAGAAAGAAAAAAAAAATACAAAAACAAAAAGAACATGGCCCAAGGCTCTGAGCATCAATTACTAGGCAGAAAAAGAAAGAAAGAAACAAAAACTCAAAGAGTTGTTATCCTAGTAAATGCTTGTGGTTGAAGTGTGTCAAGGAAAGAGGCTTGAGCAAGTAAATCCTTAGGGGTGCTTTAACACCTAATACCTTAAAACCAACTGGTTTAGGAGTATTGATTGAAAGCTTATCTAAAGAGCCGCTTTGAGACATGATACTTAGAGTCGAGGCCAAAGCACAGAAACTATAAGCTACTTCAAGGTGATTACATATAAAGAGATCTCCATGGTACCATTTGGATGAAAATCCTAAAGACCTACGACTCCCAATATGAAAGGACTAGTGAGCACTGAAGCCCTTGCATGAGCATATGATTTAGAGTTCACCCCACTGATACTTGATCACTTCACTCACTGCACTTTACAAGTGTTCCTCAATCCATCTTAATTGAAAGAACCTTGGAGCATAAATCTATTTCTTGCTTGGGGACAAGCAAGCTTTAAGTTTGGCGTTGTGATGACAAGTCATCTTAGCCTAGTTTCACTAGTCTTTTTCTTTTGTTTTCATTAGAATTATGCACTTTCTTGAGCTACAAGCAAGCTAATTGAGTAGATTTTTATGTTTTCCTTGATTGAATCAACCATGTATGAATTCATGCCATTTCATGAGGTTTTATGTTATATTTGTTGCATATTATGAAAGAACGAATATCTCATGATTTTGAGCTTAGCTTTGATGTGTTTGGTTGATTAATGATAGGTGAAGAAAGCTTGGAGAAAGGTCGAAGCAAGAAGGAATGCCTAGGAGTGAAGAGAGGACAATGGAATAAGTGAAATTGAACCAGGAAGCAAGAAGCTGGACCTAAAGATAGCACCAAACTTTTGCACAAACTTTTGGTTGAAAAGTTAGCCCCAACGTTAGCCCCCTAACTTGGAGGCTAACGTTGGAACTTGAAAATTCTCCCCTGGGCTCCAAAAGTTTGCGCCAACGTAAGCCCCCTAACTTTGAGGCTAACGTTGGCACATGAATTTCTCCCCTGGGCACCAAAAGTTTGCGCCAACGTTAGCCCCCTAACTTGGAGGCTAACGTTGGCATGAGAAACTCCTCCCTGGCTACCTAACGTTTGCGCCAACGTTAGACCCCTAACTTGGAGGCTAACGTTGGCACATGAAAATACAAGGGAGAGGGGCAAAAGTTTGCGCCAACGTTAGCCCCCTAACTTGGTGGCTAACGTTGGCGCCACAAGCACACTAGGCAAGGCCAACGTTAGGGTCAAAGTTAGACCTCTAACGTTGGCACCAACGTTGATATCAGCAAATTGTGCTAGCTGATATGAAAAGTTGGAGCCAAAGTTAGACCCCTAACTTTGGCTCAAACTTTTGGTCCAACTCTAGCAAAACTCAAACCCGGTTCAATTGGTTCACTTTGGTTCTTCTTCAAACTCCAAGAGCAATCAACCAAGGCCTCTTTCAACCCAATTCCACCAAGAGCAAAGGCCCAACTCAAGGCTTGAAGATCATTAGAAGAAAGTGT
Source organism: Arachis hypogaea (assembly GCF_003086295.3). Taxonomy (NCBI): domain Eukaryota; kingdom Viridiplantae; phylum Streptophyta; class Magnoliopsida; order Fabales; family Fabaceae; genus Arachis; species Arachis hypogaea. Next base: position 55,921,694 of record NC_092049.1, read on the forward strand.
ATAAATAGGATAGAATTCAAGTTATTCGGGGAGCTTTTTCCGGAAGAGCTTTCTTTTGGAATTTTCATAATAGTTTTCGGAGAGCTTTGGATATTGAGTGATCTTTAATTTCTTTGTCTTGGGGAAGGAGAATTCACTTCTCTTCCTCTTAGTTTTATTGCTTTCAATTTCAATTACACTTGTCTTGGATCTTGGATTGGAGAATTGAAGAAATTCTGTTTCAATCTCAATCTTGGATCTCTCTGCTTTACTCACTGCATAATTGAATTTAATTTTCTGTTAATTGCTCTTCATCTCTTTTCTTTGCAATTTACATTTTCTTTGCAATTGTTCTTGTTGGATCTAGGAAGGCATTGAGATCTAGACTTGATTTTCTAGTCTCTGGGTCCTGAGATCCAAATCTCCAATTTACATTCTGTCTCTTGCTTTCCCTGTTCATTTACTTTTTTGCTATAAGATCCGATCCAATCCCAATTCCCATTTACTCTTCTGTTTGATGCAATTTAACTTTTCCTTGTTTAATTTCTGCAAATCCACGTCCCAGTCCCCTTTACATTTCAAGCAATTTACATTCCTTGCACTTTAAGATTCCGCAATTTACATTTCTTGCACTCTAAGTTTCTGTCATTTAATTTCTTGTTCTTTAAGTTTCAGCAATTTATTTCTTGTTCTCTTTACTTCAATGCAATTTAATTTTGCAAGTCACAAAACCATCAACCAAATCTTGATTCGCTTGACTAAATCAACCACTAAACTAAAATTGCTCAATCCTTCAATCCCTGTGGGATCGACGTCACTCCCGTGAGTTTTTATTACTTGATGCGACCCGGTGCACTTGCCGGTTAGATTTGTGTGTTTTGGGAGAAATTTATTTTCCCTCCAAAATACTCATCATTCCGTACCCACCTTCATTGTCATTACCCACTCTTCACCACTCTCCATTTCGGTACAAGACACTTCCTACCCCATTAAAAACCTTTTTCCCACCTCACTCTCTTCATTGCGATAAAACCCTAAACAATCAAAAATCTCCACAACTTTGCCACCTTCACATATTAACTATCATTCATGGCATCTTCGGGTTCTAAAAGAAGGAAGGAAAAGGAACCCATGGAAGAACACCCATATGATGAAAAGAGATTTAGAAGCTTGCATCATGCATTGCAATACGGGTGGATGGTTGATAAGGAAATCATTTATGAGCTGGGATTTCAAGTTAAAAAGACTGAGTACCCCGAAATCAAAGAGAAGATAGAAAGGAGAAGATGGGAGCTCCTCACTGACCCGGTCATTAAGGTGAATGCAAACCTCATAAGAGAATTTTATGCAAATGCGGTTCGATATGATAAGAAGGATGAGTCCTATACAAGCTTTGTGAGAGGAAAGATGGTGGACTTTGGTCCCATGAGTGTCATGAGGGCATTGAAGCTACGGTTTATACAGTTTGAAGAAGAAAGCTATCACTCAAGATTGGACAACCCCAATTATGACCAGATTCTGCAAGATATTTGTGTACCCGGAGCTGACTGGGAAAGGGGTGCCGGAAAGAAACCAAAGTTCATCAAGAGAACAGATCTCACTCCTGAAGCCAAGGGGAGGTTTGAGCTAGTGAGAAGGTCTATTCTCCCAGCTGCAAATAACTCGAAGGTGAATGTTAAGAAAGCCACGATGGTGCATTGTATACCGAAGGGAGGAGAAATCAAGGTTCATGAACTCATAGCTGAAGGTATTAGAAAGATGGCAGAGAAAAGCGACTCAAGAGGAACGTTAGGTTACCCCAGCACTATTTACCGAATATGCAAGAAAGCTGGGGTGGTTTTTGAAGATGAGAACCCCATGTGGATAAAGAAAGGCATCCCAATAACTGTACGAAGGATGAATGCTGCAGCATCCTGATGGTATTTTTTGTGGAAAACTGAATTTCCCAAAACACCTAAAACTCACCGGCAAGTGTACCGGGTCGTATCAAGTAGTAAAACTCACTTAGAGTGAGGTCGATCCCACAGGGATTGATGGATCAAGCAACTTTAGTGGGTGATTAGTTTAGTCAAGCTAACATTGAGTGAATTTAGTGAAAATTTGAGAACAGAATGTAAAGTGCAAAGAATTTAAAGTTGCAGAAAGTAAGTGTGCAGAAATTATAAAGTGCAGTAAGTAAAATTGGACAGAAACTTAAAGAGCAAGAAATGTAAATTGCAAGAATCTTAAATGAAAAGAATGTAAATTGCATGAAATATAAAGGGGAGTGGGTGCTGGAAATTAAAATTCAATAGGAAAATGTAAATAGCAATCAAACAGAGAAGTAAAAGATGAAAAATCATGCAACAGATCTAAACAGAAAAGGGAAATGCCTTGAAGAATTTTAAAGACAGAAAAGCAGTGCTTAATTTGCAGCAATTTAAAAGTGGTTCAAGATCTCAGGAGTGGAAGAGACTAGATAACAATTCTAGATCTCAAATCCTTCCTTGATCCAACAAGAACAATTGCAAAATGAAAATGGAAAAGTAAATTGCAGAAGAAGAACAAGAGACGTTGCAGATGGAGAATGAAAACAGAATTTCTTCCAATCTCAATCCAAAATTTCAAAACAGAAAAGAAAACTAAGAAAGAAAGCAAAATGAAAACTAAAGAGTGCACCACTCCCTATTGGAGCTAGCCTCTTTTCTAATCGAGCTCTTTTTTGAAGATGAGAGTGATGCCTTTATATAGGCTTTTTACAAAATGAAAATAAAATGAAATTGAAATGAAAAACAAATTAAATGAAAATCCTAATTCTAGCTTGTTATTGTGCCTTTGAGTGATGATGTGGGCTTTGCTTGCTTTGGATTTGAAGAGAGATGGGTTTGGTTTGCCTTGATTCAATTTGGTGAAGAATTAAATTTAAATAGAATTTTGGTTGAGTTTTGGCCCAAGTGCATCTCCCAGGGGATGGCTCAGTTGGAAAACCAAACTGAGCACTCCAATGCCTTGCTTGTCCAATTTTGTGCGTGCGTCCCAGCCTTGGCCGTGTCCCATTGTGCGCACAAGGCTTGCTTGGTGCCTTTGGTCCATGTCAAAATGTGGAAAAAAGGGGGGAAGTAGCGCTCAGTTGGGAAAACCAACTGAGCTCCCCTTGTGGCGCCTTGCTTTTGTCTTCAAGGTCCCAAGTTCAACTCTTGGTGGAAGAAGTTTTGTGAGCCTTTTCCTTGAATTTTCTTGAGTGGGAGCCCGATAAAGCTCAGTTGGGAAAGTGAACTTAGCACTCTTTCCTTGCTTTCCTTGTTTTCCTTGTGTCTCCCCCTTCGAGCCTTGGTGGAAGCATTGGCTGATTTTTTTGCTTATTTTTGGCCCTCAAAGATGCATTTCACTTGTGCCTCAATTTCATGCCAAATATGGACTATTATACAGCGTTGGAAAGCTCTGAATGTCAGCTTTCCAACGCAACTGGAAGCACATCAATTTGACGTCTGTAGCTCAAGTTATGGCCCTTTGAAAAAGGCATGGTCATGCTGTAAACGCCCAGATTTTAACTTAGCGAAATTTCTTGCCTCAAGCACATTTTTCTTGTACGGCAAAGCTAAGTTCACTTAGTGAACTGAGCTTTGTGTGCTGATTGTTCATACTTCCTTGATTTGGTCATGGGCCACGCTTTTAAAAGCGTGGCCTAAGGCTCCAAAGTGTGCTCCAACTTCAAAGTGTGCCCCAAAGCTCTTTTTTACTCCTTTTTAGCTTATTTTGTGCTTCTTTTTCTTCTTATTTCCTACCAAATTTATAAAATTAAAAGATTAAGGAAATATACTATTTGAGCATAAAAGAATGCAATATTTAAGCACTAATTATCAATTTCTTGTATGAAAAAGCATAGAAAAATATGACATGATGACATGTCATCACAACACCAAACTTAAACCTTGCTTGTCCCCAAGCAAGAAAAGAATCATGCATTAAAGATTGACAATCCAAGGTAAGAAGAATAGCAACTCAATTTTCATGGTAAGCTAGTTTTCTAAGCATGCTACAATCACAAAAGAGATGTAAATGATTGATGCTTCTATCTAGCTCAATTTTTCAAATCTTTCTCTTATATTCCTTCCTTGAAACAAGCTTTTGATTTTTCTTATTAGCTTCTCCTTTTGGGTGCTTTGCCCCATGAGTTAATAACAAAGCTACGACTCTAAATGCTTTGTTTTCAAGTATTACCACTTGATACATAAGCACCACAAGCATTTAATTAGAGGACTTCATTAAGCTCATTTTTCCTTTCTTTTCTTGACTCTCTAATCATTGATGCTCAGAACCTTGAGCTTTGAGGGAGTGCTTTTGCACTTGAGCCTAGCCTTGACTTCTAAGTGTTTTGTTTTCAAGCATTTGGCTTGATATATAAACACCACAAGTACTTAACAAATAAATTGCCATTGGTACTCAGAGCCTTCAGCTTTCTCATTCTTTCCCTTTTTCTTTTTTTTTTTTGCTTTATTTGCAATTGCTTCTTCAAGGTTTTCATGTTTTCAAAAGATTTCACAAAAAGTACTAGATGAAAACTTCAATTAAATAAAATCCAATGCAATTGAGCAACAATTAATCATACTAGCTTTCCAATACTTGTATGCACATGCTAAAATCTTCTTTAATGCCTTGTTTGTTTATGATCATGATGCTCTATTGCTTTTGAACTCACAAAACTCAAGTTGGTAATCATAATGGCATGGCAGCATGTTACAAATCAATATTCAAACTATGCTTATTCATACCACACATGCATACAGAGAATATAAAGAGAATCATGCAAAATAAAGTGCTGGGAACAAAGGAGAGGAAAAGGAACTTTACAACCTTGTAGTCCATCTTCTCTATTGTTGTCATTTTCCTCTTATTCTTCTCTTTCCTTTGCCAAACTTAGAATGCTTGCTCATCCTCAAGCAACAATTAGAACAATGGCTATGGGGCTAAGATGGATCATGAATGTCTTATACAATGAAATGTTAGCAGTACATGTGTTCTAAGCAAGCAAAGTTAAAGATAATAATCAAGGCACAAGAGACAGAGACATTTTGATTGCATATATAAGAAGGTGTGCATGATACATGGCAGAGACATATATAAGAAGGTGTGCATGATACATTGCCCTCAAAGATGCATTTCACTTGTGCCTCAATTTCATGCCAAATATGGACTATTATACATCTTGAAAAGCTCTGAATGTCAGCTTTCCAACGCAACTAGAAGCACGTCAATTGGACGTCTGTAGCTCAAGTTATGGCCCTTTGAAGAAGGCATGGTCATGCTGTAAACGCCCAGATTTTAACTTAGCGAAATTTCTTGCCTCAAGCACATTTTTCTTGTACGGCAAAGCTAAGTTCACTTAGTGAACTGAGCTTTGTGTGCTGATTGTTCATACTTCCTTGATTTGGTCATGGGCCACGCTTTTAAAAGCGTGGCCTAAGGCTCCAAAGTGTGCTCCAACTTCAAAGTGTGCCCCAAAGCTCTTTTTTACTCCTTTTTAGCTTATTTTGTGCTTCTTTTTCTTTTTATTTCCTACCAAATTTATAAAATTAAAAGATCAAGGAAATATACCATTTGAGCATAAAAGAATGCAATATTTAAGCACTAATTATCAATTTCTTGTATGAAAAAGCATAGAAAAATATGACATGATGACATGTCATCACATCCCCTCTGCCTCAGTGGAAGCAAAGGAAGAGGACAGCCCCTCAAGTAGTGGAAGGACAAGTCTTAGAGGGTCAAGCACAACAGACCTTGGACATGCACCAATTGCAGGAAGCCATTGATGGCTTGTCTAGACAATATTTGGAAAGCCAAGGAGCACAGAAAGAGCTTCAACTACAGATGATGGGGCAGCAAGAAGAAGCACTCTCAAGAAGGATAACTCAGCAAGGTGAGTGGCAAAGGCAAATGATGGAACAGCAACTAAGTCAAGGACAACAATGGGGAGAAACATTCCACAGGATGGAACAAAGGTAAAACGAGAAACAAGAATCCATCCAGAGGCTAATCAACATCCAAGCACATCAAGGGGCACACATACATGAGATGCATCGAAGACAAATAGAACAGGCAGAACTATTGGACGAGCAAAGGGCATTCGCAGAAGGAGTTTACATGAGCGAGACAGGACATCACATAAACACTCAAGCCAGGCTCGGCTACTTAGTGGGACAGCTGCCAATACTGCATCCAGGAATAGCCAGGTATGAAGAAATGAAGGATGAATTAGCACGAGAGGAAAGACAAAGGGTGGAAGAGAGTCATGAGTCAGTGAGAAAGGCACTTGAGGATTGGAAGCAAGCAAGATTGGCACGGATGCAAGGAAATGCAAGAGGAAACAAGGAGGACAAGCAAGGAAAAGAGCATGGACATCCACAACAGTAAAAGGTGGTGGAGTTCCTTCTTTATTCCACCTTTTTTCTATGCTTTAAATAAGGAAGATCTTGTATGAAATAGAACATGCTTCCATGATAGTTTGAATCTTTTTAAATTCTGTCTTTTAAGTTTTCTTTCTGAATAGGTCTCTGTGTGCTAGTCTTTATGTCACTGCATCCTTACTTTACTTACTTGTATGCTTGTTCCTTTTGAATCAAATGAAGAGAGAATGTTTATGTTTCAAAAGACCAGAGTGGAGTTCATACTATGGAGTACATTCATGAGTTTGTGGTATAATCATAAGTTAGCTAAGTTGGTTCAACCATAAGGTGGGATGACAACTATCTGGCCTGAATACTTGCTTTGAATATACTCATGAGACTAAGTATATGACAAGATTCTAATAAGAGAACGAGAAAAGAATAATGAAAGTGGAAAAACAAAAGAAAAAGAGTAAGCAATAAGGCTAGGCACCAATGGTTTTGATCTTAAGATATGTGTCTGTGGTGTTCCTGTGTGAGGGATCTACTAGGATGAATAAGCTCTTAGGGGTGCTTTATCACTTGGTAACTTGGGTTAACTAACCCGGGATTATCAGCTGAAAGTCCATTATCAAGAGTAACCCTCACTACAGAGCACTTAGTAACCCAAAGAGGTGCTGGACACCAAGGTCTCAAGAAGGAAAATAAATGAACTATATGCCTGTGGTGTGTATGTATGGGGGAGAGACTTGAGGGAGTAAGTCCTTAGGGGTGCTTCAACACCTAGCACCTTGAACCAACTGGTTCGGGAGTGTTGGCTGAAAGCTTATCTTAAAAAGTTGCCCCCTTACAGAGCACTTAGCCTAAGAACACCAATAAGCTCTGAAATGACAATAAAGGGATCAATGAATAAACGTCTCATGGGATGTAAGCAAAGTGAGTGTTTTAGGACATGATAAAGGTCTGAAAGCCAGTAAAGGAATGAACCTAAGTTGCTATGCATGAAACCACCATAAAATCAGTGATATGACTTCCACAAGAATGACTCATTGCTCTTGGCATTCCATTCATCATTCTCTTGTTCCAGTACTTGCTTAGGGACAAGCAAGCTTTAAGTTTGGTGTTGTGATGCCAGGGCATCTTGGCCAGTTTCACTGACCTTTTCTTTACTATTTTTAGGCTAGTTTCATGCATTCCCTTAGGAAATAAGCTAGTTTTGGGTAGATATTCGCTTACACCTTGATTCAAGCATACATTGTGCATTTTACATTATTTCATGAGGATTTTGCATGAGTTTAGTGACAAATTATATGCTGCATTGCCCATGACTTGGACTAGAACTTTGACGCGCTCTATTGCTTGATTTCAGGACCAAAGGAAGCAAGGAATGGGAGGTAACTTGCAAAGTTAATGAGAAAAGTGATTGCCAATAACGCTCTCGAAGCCATCATTGACCACGTTAAGAGTCACGTTAACTAAGTTAACGAGAACTCTAACGTGGAGAGGGGAAGTTGAGCCAAAGTTAGTGACACTTAACATTGTCACTAACGTTGGCAAATGCTCATAAGTGGCCACGTTAGAGTCCACGTTAACTTAGTTAACGTGGCCTCTAACGTTAGAAGGGGGGAGAAACGCCAACGTTATTGACATTCAACATTGTCACTAACGTTGGCCTAAGGAGAAACATACCACGTTAACTCCCACGTTAACTTGGTTAACGTGGGAGCTAACGTAAGAAGCAAGAGTGGTCGACAATGTTAGTGACACCCAACATTGTCACTAACGTTGGAAGCAACCACACAACCCCCCAAAGAGCCACGTTAACTTATTTAACGTGGAAGCTAACGTTGATGAGTGAAAGAAATGCCAACGTTAGTGACATTCAACATTGTCACTAATGTTGGGGATGGCTAAGCATGGCCACGTTAGAAGCCACGTTAACCTAGTTAACGTAGACTCTAACGTGAGACATAGGGGTACCTTGGAACGTTAGTGACAATGTTGAGTGTCACTAACGTTCTCGAAGGATGGCAAGCCCACGTTAAAAAGCCACGTTAACTAAGTTAACGTGGGCTCTAACGTGGGAACAAAGGGGGCTTTTCAAAGTTGTTGGGAATGTTAAGTCTCAATAACGTGTGCGAAGGACTTAGAGGCAACGTTAGTAGCAAGGTTTGTGCCCCTAACGTTGAAGTTAACGTGGCTTTTACTTAGGAACGTTAGTGAGAAAGTTGATTGTCACTAACATTCTCGAACTCATATTTTCACTAAACGTTAACACCCCTAACGTCCTGAGCTAAAGTCTCTGCCCACTTCACACTTTCTCTCTGCAAGTAAAGCCAAGCCCAAATGAAGAAGAGAACTGCTTCAAACTCAAGATCCAAAGGCCCAAGACTTGAAGAGCCAACTAGAAGCTGAGAAAAGTAGTATATATAGGAGTAGCTTTGAATTGTTAGAGTTCTGGAAAGTTGGAAAAGAGAATTACTCTCTGTATTTTTACCTTCTCTGCATTTTCTAGTTTTATGATGTATTCTGCATCTTTGTTTTCATTTTCTAGAGCTATGAACAACTAAACCCCTTTCATTGGGTTAGGGAGCTCTGTTGTAATTTGATGGATCAATACTAATTTTTATTGTTCTTTTTCTATCTTTTCTCTTGATTTTACTTGAAAGCTTTCGATCTTCATCCAATTGGGTAGTTATCTTGGAAAAGAAGCTATTCAAACTTGGATCTCTTTTGAACCTTGAAAGAGGAATGAAGAGGTCAAGCTAGAAATGCTTTCTCATGCTGGACCAAATTGGGTTTGGATGGGTATGTGACTATAACCCTCTCAATACTTGATTTGCGAAATGCATGTGGTATAATCAGTGACCATACTTCATCTCTTCTCATGAGAAATTGACCAAGGAATTGGCTATTGATCAAGATTTGAGAGATTGAATTTGTAATTCAATCAATTAAGATTGCCAAGGAGATCAATGAGTGCATTGATTGAGGAAGAGATGAAAATGAACTTGATCCGGAGGATTGCAATTTCTCCTAAGCCCAATGAACTCCCCATCTCTGATCTTACCCATTCTCTTTAATTTCTGCCTTTACTTTTATGAGCAAATCCCCCATTCCCATTTACAATTCTGCAATTTACTTTCAGTCATTTACTTCCAGTCCTTTAATTCTAGAATTTACTTTTCTATTATTTACATTCCTGCCATTTTATTTTCTGCAACTCTCAACCCAAATTCTGGATTCGCTCAACTAGAACATTCTTCTAATTAAAGTTGCTTGATCAATCAATCCCTGTGGGATTCGACCTCACTCTATTGTGAGTTTTTAGTTGACGACAAATTCGGTACACTTGCCGAAGGAAATTTGTTGAGAGACAGTTTCCACCCGCATCAATGGCAGGAAAGTAAATAACAGAAAAGTAAATGCTAGAAATAAGAGCTAAATGTAGATGACGGTAAATAAATTGCAGAATCTTAAATGGGAATGGGAAAATTGCTCATAAAAGTAAATGACAGAAATTAAAGAGAATGGGTAAGATTAGAAATGGGGGGTTCATTGGGCTCAGGAGATGTTGCATTCTCCGGATCATATTCATTTTCATCTCTTCCTCAATCAATGCACTCATTGATCTCCTTGGCAATCTTAAGTGATCGAATTACAATTTCTTGTAATTCAATCTCTCAAATCTTGATCAATAGCCAATTTCTTGGTTAATTGCTCATGAGAAGAGATGAAGTATGGTCACTGATTATACCACATGCATTTCCCAAATCAAGTGTTGAGAGGATTATAGTCATATATCCATCCAAACCCAATTTGGTCCAGCATGAGAAAGCATTTCTAGCATGATCTCTTCATTCCTCTTTCAAGGTTCAGAAGAGATCCAAGTTTGAATAGCTTCTTTTCCAAGATAACTATCCAATTGGATGAAGATCGAAAGCTTTCAAGTAAAATCAAGAGAAAAGATAGAAGAAGAATAATGAAAACTAGTATTGATCCATCAAATTACAACAGAGCTCCCTAACCCAACGAAAGGGATTTAGTTGTTCATAGCTCTGGAAAATGAAAACAAAGATGGAGAATACATGATGAAACTAGAAGTGCAGAGAAAGTAAAATACAGAGAGTAGTTCTATGCTAAGAGGCTCCCTATAATTTCCAACTCTCAATTTAATTCAAAGCTACTCCTATATATACTACTTTTCTGTTCTTCTAGTTGGCTCTTCAAGTCTTGAGTATGGGCCTTTGGATCTTGAGTTTGAAGCAGTTCTCTTCTTCATTGGGCTTGACTTTACTTGCAGAGAGAAAGTGTGAAGTGGGCAGACACTTTAGCTCAGGACGTTAGTGGTGTTAACGTTCAGTGAAAATATGGGTTCGAGAACGTTAGTGACAATCACCTTTTTCACTAACGTTCCTCACCCAAGTAAGAGCCACGTTAACTTCAACGTTAGTGGCACAAATGTTGCCACTAACGTTGCCTCTATGCCCTTCGCACACGTTACTGGGACTTACCTTTCCTAGTAATGTTGAGAAGTCTCCCCCTTCCTTACGTTAGAGTCCACGTTAACTTAGTTAACGTGGCTCTTTTAACGTAGGCTTTCCAACCTTCGAGAACGTTAGTGACACTTACCATTGTCACTAACATTCCAATGTGCCCTTATTTCTCACGTTAGAGTCCACGTTAACTAGGTTAATGTGGCTTCTAACGTGGCCATGCTAGCCATCTCCAACGTTAGTGACAAAGTTGAGTGTCACTAACGTTGGCTCATCATTCCCTTATCCACGTTAGCTTCCACGTTAACTAAGTTAACGTCGGAGTTAACGTGGCTCATAGTGGCTTGTGTGGGCTAAATTCAACGTTAGTGACAATGTTGGGTGTCAGTAACGTTGGCGATCACCTCCCTTCTTCACGTTAACTTCCACGTTAACTAAGTTAACGTGGCTTATTTGGGCTTGTGTGAGTTCCTTCCAATGTTAGTGACAATGTTTGGTGTCACTAACGTTGTCGATCACTTTGTCTCCTCGCGTTAGCTTCCACGTTAACTAGGTTAACGTGGAAGTTAACGTGGCTTATCGTGACTTGGCCAACGTTAGTGACAAAGTAGAATGTCACTAACGTTGGCTTCCCCTTTACTTCTTAACGTTAGAGGTCACGTTAACTAAGTTAACGTGGCAACTAACGTGGCCACTTATGAGCTTGGTCCAACGTTAGTGATAATGTTAAGTGTCACTAACGTTGGCTCCATTTCCTTTCTTCCACGTTAGAGTTCACGTTAACTTAGTTAACGTGACTCTTAAGGCGGGCAATGATGGCTTCGAGAGCGTTATTGGCAATTACTTTTCTCATTAACTTTGCCAGTTACTCCCATTCCACGTTAGTGTTAACGTTAGTGTAACTAACGTAGCCACTAATGTGGTTCTTGTTTGCTTCCTTTGTCCTGAAATCAAGCAATAAAGTGCATCAAAGTTCTAGTCCAAGTCATGGGAAATGCAACATCCAATTTGTCCTTAAATTCATGCAAAATCCTCATGAAATCATGTAAAGTGCACAATGTATGCTTGAATCAAGATGTAAGTGAATATCTACCAAAAACGAGCTTATTTCCTAAGGAAATGCATGAAACTACCCTAAAAACAGTAAAGAAAAAGTCAGTGAAACTGGACAAAATGCCCTGGCATCACAACACCAAACTTAAAGCTTGCTTGTCCCTAAGCAAGTACTGGAACAAGAGAATGATGAATGGAATGCCAAGAGAAATGAGTCATTCTTGTGGAAGTCATGTCCTTGGTTTTATGGTGGTTTCATGCATAGCAACTTAGGTTCATTCCTGGCTTTCAGACCTTTATCATGTCCTAGAATACTCACTGTGGTTGCATCCCATGAGACTTTTATTCATTGATCCTTTTGTTGTTATTTCAGGGCTTATTTTTTTTCTTAAGCTAAGTGCTCTGTAAGGGGGCAACTCTTTAAAATAAGCTTTCAGCCAACACTCCCGAACCAGTTGGTTCAAGGTGCTAGGTGTTGAAGCACCCCTAAGGACTTACTTGCTCAAGTCTCTCCCCCCATACATACACACCACAGGCACATAGTTTATTTATTTATTTTTCTTGAGACCTTGGTGTCCAGCACCTCTTTGGGTTACTAAATGCTCTGTATTGAGGGTTACTCTTGATAGTGGACTTTCAGCTGATAATCCCGAGTTAGTTAACCCAAGTTACCATGTGATAAGGCACCCCTAAGAGCTTATTCATCCAAGTAGATCCCTCACACAGGAGCACCACAGACACATGCCTCAAGATTAAAAACCATTGGTGCCTAGCCTTATTGCTTGTTCTTTTTCTTTTATTCCTCAACTTTGATTGTTCTTTCCCTTTTTCTTATTAGGATCTTCTTATTTAGCTAGTGTCATGGGGTGTGCCTCAAGCACAGTATTCATGACAGATAGTTGTCCTCCCACCTTATGGTTGAACTAACTTTGCTAACTTATGACTATACCATAAACTCATGAACTTACTCCATAGTATGAACTCCTCTATGGTCTTTTGTAAACACTTATTCTCTTTTTTATTTGATTCAAAGGGACAAGCATACAAGTAAGCAAAGTAAGGATGCGGTGACATAAAGACTAGCACACAGAGACCTCTTCAACACAAAAACTTAAAAGACAGAATTTAAAAAGGTTCAAACATAACATGGAAGCAAGTTCTATTTCATACAAGATCCTCCTTATTCAAAGCATAGAAGAAGATGGACCAAAGAAGGAATGTCACCACCTTTTACTCTTGTGGATGCCCATGCTTTCCTCCTTGTTTATCTTCTTTGTGTCCTCTTGCATTCCCTCGCATCCGTGCCAATCTTGCTTGCTTCCAATCCTCAAGTGCCTTCCTCACTGATTCATGACTCTCTTCCACCTTTTGTCTTTCTTCTCTTGCTAATTCATTCCTCATTTCTTCATACCTTGTGATTCCTGGATGCAATATAGGCAGCTGTCCTACCAAGTAACCGAGACTGGCTTGAGTATTTTTATGATGCCCAGTCTCGCTCAGGTAAACTTCTTCTGCGAATGCCCTTTGCTCGTCCAATAGTTCTGCCTGTTTTATCTGTCTTCGATGCATCTCATGTATATGTGCACCTTGATATGCTTGGATGTTGATTAGCCTCTGGATGGATTCTTGTTGCTCGTTTTGCCTTTGTTCCATCCTGTGGAATGTTTCACCCCATTGTTGCCCTTAACTCAGTTGCTGATCCATCATTTGCTTTTGCCACTCCCCTTGTTGAGTCATCCATCTTGAGAGCGACTCCTCTTGCTGCCCCATCATCTGTAGTTGAAGCTCTCTCTGTGCTCCTTGGCTTTCCAAATATTGTCGAGATAGTCCATCAATGGCTTCCTGCAATTCGTGCATATCCAAGGTGGCTGGTGCTTGCCCCTCTAAGACTTGTCCTTCCACTACTTGAGGGGCTGTCCTCTTCCTTTGCTTCCGTTGAGGCAGGGGGATGCGGTAGCATGCATTCGTCGAACGGTTATTGTAATGCCCTCTTTTATCCATACAGGGTCCTCATCTTCAAACACCACCCTAGCTTTCTTGCACAGTCGGTAAATAGTGCTGGGGTAACCTAACGTTCCTCTTGAGTTGCTTTTCTCTGCCATTTTTCTAATGCCTTCTGCTATGAGTTCATGAACCTTGATTTCTCCTCCTTTGAGTATACAGTGTACCAGTGTGGCTCTCTTGAGATTCACCTCCGAGTTGTTCGCTGCTGGGAGGATGGACCTCCTTACAATTTCGAACCACCCCTTTGCTTCCGGAGTGAGATCTGCTCTCTTGATGAACCTTGGTCTCCTATCTGCATATCTTTCCCAGTCAGCTCCTGGTACACAAATGTCTTGCACAATCTGGTCATGATTAGGGTTGTTGTCCATTCTTGAATGATAACTCTCTTCTTCAAACGGTATGGACCGCAGTTTTAATGCCTTCATGACACTCATGGGACCAAAATCCACAATCTTTCCTCTCACAAAGCTTGTATATGACTCATCTGCCTTATCATATCGGACCGCATTTGCATAAAACTCTCTTATAAGATTTGCATTCACCTTAATGACTGGATCAGTGAGGAGCTCCCATCTTCTCTTTTCTACCTTCTTTGTGATTTCGGGACACTCAGTTTTCCTAACTTGAAATCCCAGCTCATAAATGATCTCCTTATCCACCATCCACCGGTATTGTAATGCATGATGCAAGCTTCTAAATCTCTTTTCATCATACGGGTGTTGCTCCATAGGTTCCTTTCCCTTCCTTCTTTTAAAGCTCGAAGATGCCATGAATGAGGGTTAATATGTGAAGTTGGCAATGGTGTGGAGACATTTGGTTGTTTAGGGTTGAGTGCAATGAAGGGAGTGAAGGGGAATCCGAAATGGAGAGGTGTGCAGAGTGGGGTACGGAACAAGGATCACTTATATAGAGAGGTTGTGAGTGAATGGAGGGTGTGGATTGATGGAGTGGTTGTTTGATGGACGGTTGGGGTTGTGCATGGAGAAAGGACAAGGATCATCACTTTATGATGGAGATTGCTCGGTCTTCAAGGGTCCCATCCTTTTCAATGTTGCATGGCAACATTTTCCAATGCCTTCCCTTTTTAGAATAAGTGTGTAGTTTCTCCTCATGAAGTGGCCGAACCCTTCTCATTTAGTTGTCCAATCAATCTCCTTCAATGTTCCTCTCTTTTTCCTTATAAAATAAGAAAAATTAATGTCCTAAAAAGTATTTAAACTTTACGACTAAACTAATAAAAAGAAGAAAAGATTTTGTTTATTCATGAACTCCAACTAACTAACTAACTGTGTATCCTTATATGCACACTAGTGGCACCATGGGGTGACACCAAACTTAGTTTGGAGCACTGTGATGAAAAGTTCTGTTTAAAGCTCCAAGACTAGCATGCTCTCAGTTGCATTCATGCTTTCTTGGCACGCTTTGAACACCAAACTTGTTCTTCACTATATACTGCAATATAAGGATTTCACCAAGTGTTTGTCAAGTTTGGGTTGGAATTCATGAATATTGACTTATTCACTAGTAAAAGCTAATAAAACATGGGTTACCTCCCATGAAGCGCTTCTTTAGCGTCACTAGCTTGACGTTTTTCCTTCACCAGGGAGGTTGATAATGCTTCAAGTTCTCCCCTCTTGCCTTGGACTTATATCCATTGGTTGTATCAATGATCTCTACATGTTCCAAGGAGAGAACTCTGTTGATAGTGAAGACCTTAGGTAACTGAGATGGTACAGTGGGGAGATTAGGGGGGATATCTGGGAAGTAAGCTGAGATCACTTTATCTCCTGGAGAGAAGTCTTCCATAGGGATCTTCTTGTTCCTCCACCCCCTTGGTACCTTCTTATTTGTCCCTTTTGATGTTGCCTTGCTCTTGGTGACTTCTTCTTCTAAGGGAATTTTGTTGTTGTCTTCACATGTCTCTGGTGGTTTAAGTTCCTCCAGCTTTTCCTTGAGTTGTGACAACTGCTTATTTCCTTGTTCATCAACCCAGGGCTTTTCCAGATGGGCTGGTTATACTTCAGTGCTTGCTTCCTCTGTCAGCATCTCATTATGATCTTTGCTTGGTTCATTGTTTTCTTGGTCTGCTTCTTGCGAGAGTTTGAAGACATTAAAGCTGAGTCGTTCATCATAGATCCTCAATATTAGCTCCCCTCGCTCCACATCTATGAGTGCTCTGGCTGTAGCTAGGAATGGTCTTCCCAATATGATTGGGTGAGTGTGACTCTCTTCCATGTCCAAGATGACAAAGTCTGTGGGAAGAAAGTATTTCCCAACCTTTAACAACACGTTTTCCACCACCCATATTGCTTGTTTTTGAGTTTTGTCAGCCAGCCTGATGACTACATCTGTGGGCAATATCTTATTGATCTGCAGCCTCTTCACCAGGGATAAGGGCATTAAGTTGATGCTTGCTCCCAAATTGCAAAGTGCGCTATCAAACATTGTATCCCCTATGGCACAGGGGACATGAAAACTCCCTGGATCTTTTCTTTTCGTAGTCACCTGTGGTTGAATGAGGGCACTGCACTCCTTGTTCATCACTATAGTTTGGCCTCCCTTGAGTGAGATTTTCCTGGGAAGCAGCTCCTTCATATACTTGATGTATGCAGGCATTTGTTGAATAGTCTTGATGAATGGTATGTTGACATGCAGAGATGCAAACAAATCTAGAAACCTTGAGTATATTCTCTTCTCCACAGCACTATTGAGCAGTTGGGGAAAAGGTGCATAGAGTCTCAGCAGCTCCAGTTGTGAGATTTCTGGTTCTTGATGATATTTGTCCTTCTTCTCTACTGAGGTATCTTCAGGTTGTTCTGACAGCTTGCTTGGCTTGTCCTCAGTCTCCTTATCACTTATAGTGACCATCTTGCAATCTTCCCATCTTACTTTCTTTGTTTCACCACTCGGATTCTTCTCTGTGTCACTTGGGAATCCATCTGTGGGTTTGGGAATTTGCTCAGAGAGATACCCCACTTGAGATTTCAACCTCTTGATTGTGTCTCCCTGGTTCTTGAAACTGGCTCGCACTTTCTCCTTGAACACCTTGTTGTCTTGAATCTCCTTGCCTAAGCCTTCAAGTAGATTCTCAATCCTTGAGAGTCTGTCATCAAATGATTGTAGATCGTGATTAGAGGTGGAAGGATGAGGTAAGTTATTTTAGTTTTGATGTGGATGTGGAGAGGTGTTATTATTGGGGTGTTGATATGGTCTAGATGTGAAATGTTGGTGGCTTGCATTGTTGGGATTTGGGCGTCTTTGATCAAGGCTTTGGTCTTGTTGATTTTCCCACCCAAAGTTTGGGTGATTCCTCCATCCAGGGTTGTAGGTCTTGGAGTATGGATCATGGTTTTGCCTAGGTGAATTCCCAATGTAGTTGGCTTGCTCCTGACTACCCTCTGCTTCTTCATTCACTCCTTCTTGGGTTGTTGATGAAGTGGAAATTGCTGCTACTTGGTTCCTCTCCATCTTCTTGGTGAGGTCAGCCAGCTGCTGGGTAATGAGCTTGTTTTGGGCCAGCAGAGCATCTACATTGTTTAGCTCCATTACTTTTCTTGTGTTCCCTCTTTCGGAAGCATAGAAGTAGTCATTCTCTGCTACAATTTCAATGACATCTATGGCCTCTTCAATGGTCTTCTTCTTGTTCAAAGATCCTCTGGATGAATGGTCTACAACCTTCTTTGACTCATAAGAGAGTCCTTCATAGAAAATGTGCAGCTGCACCCATTCATTGAACATATCTGGTGGGCACCTCCTTGTTAGGTCTTTAAACCTCTCCCATGCTTCATATAGAGTCTCACCATCTTGTTGCCTGAAAGTTTGGACCTCAGCTCTCAGCCTATTGATTCGTTGAGGGGGGTAAAATCTTGCTAAGAATTTGTTCACCACATCTTTCCAAGTTGTCAAGCTCTCCTTTGGGTAAGACTCCAGCCACTTGGCTACCTTATCCTTGAGTGAGAATGGAAATAAGAGCAGTCTATAGGCATCAGGATGAACACTATTAGACTTCACTGTGTCACATATTCTCAGGAAGATGGTTAGATGTTGATTGGGGTCTTCTTGGACACTTCCTCCGAACGAACAGTTGTTCTGCACAAGGGTGATGAGCTGTGGCTTTAGTTCAAAATTGTTGGCGTGGATGGTTGGCTTTTGAATGCTACTTCCACAGTTTCCTGGGTTTGGATTGATGTAAGAGCCTAAAACTCTTCTATCCTCCCCAGCATGATTTGCTCGTCCTCTTCCGCCATGGTTGTGAGCTTCTTCTTCATGATGGTTTTCCATGTTTTCTTTCATGTGTTCAAAGTATTCCTCAAAGTGTTCCTCCTCTTCTTCAGCACCAACTACACGTTTTTCTCTGGCCTCCCTCCTTAGTCTAAGGAAGGTTCTCTCAGGTTCAGAATCAAAGGAAGTTGAAGCCCCGCTTCTTCTCCCTGTCATACAACCAACAAGTACAAGCAAAGAGAATAGGTGCAGAAAGTATATCTGTCAGAATTACTGTTAGTGTGAGTGATACAATATATCAAACAGTTAGTGGGTTAGTGAAATGAATGGTAAATAACAAAGAAAAAGTAGGGGGAAGGAAAAAAAATTAACTAAAACAGAAAGTAAATGACTCAAACAGAAAATTAAATCAAACAAAAATAAAATGCTCAATCTAGATATCCTCCAATTTAATCATTGTTGATGCACAATCAATCCCCGGCAACGGCGCCATAAACTTGATGCACAAAAAACTTGTCTCATAACAAATTTCCTTCGGCAAGTGTACCGAATTTGTCGTCAAGTAAAAACTCACAATAGAGTGAGGTCGAATCCCACAGGGATTGATTGATCAAGCAACTTTAATTACATGAATGTTCTAGTTGAGCGAATCAGAATTTGAGTTGAGAATTTGGAGAAAATTAAATGGCAGGAAAGTAAATAACAGAAAAGCAAATGCTAGAAATAAGAGCTGAATGTAGATGACGGAAATTAAATTGTAGAATCTTAAATGGGAATGGGGAAATTGCTCATAAAAGTAAATGACAGAAATTAAAGAGAATGGGTAAGATCAGAAATGGGGGGTTCATTGGGCTCAGGAGATGTTGCATTCTCCGGATCAATTTCATTTTCATCTCTTCCTCAATCAATGCACTAATTGATCTCCTTGGCAATCTTAAGTGATCGAATTACAACTTCTTGTAATTCAATCTCTCAAATCTTGATCAATAGCCAATTCCTTAGTCAATTGCTCATGAGAAGAGATGAAGTATGGTCACTGATTATACCACATGCATTTCCCAAATCAAGTGTTGAGAGGATTATAGTCACATATCCATCCAAACCCAATTTGGTCCAGCATGAGAAAGCATTTCTAGCATGATCTCTTCATTCCTCTTTCAAGGTTCAGAAGAGATCCAAGTTTGAATAGCTTCTTTTCCAAGATAACTATCCAATTGGATGAAGATCGAAAGCTTTCAAGTAAAATCAAGAGAAAAGATAGAAGAAGAATAATGAAAACTAGTATTGATCCATCAAATTACAACAGAGCTCCCTAACCCAATGAAAGGGGTTTAGTTGTTCATAGCTCTGGAAAATGAAAACAAAGATGGAGAATACATGATGAAACTAGAAGTACAGAGAAAGTAAAATACAGAGAGTAGTTCTATGCCAAGAGGCTCCCTATAATTTCCAACTCTCAATTTAATTCAAAGCTACTCCTATATATACTACTCTTCTGTTCTTCTAGTTGGCTCTTCAAGTCTTGGGTATGGGCATTTGGATCTTGAGTTTGAAGCAGTTCTCTTCTTCATTGGGCTTGGCTTTACTTGTAGAGAGAAAGTGTAAAGTGGGCAGAGACTTTAGCTCAGGACGTTAGTGGTGTTAACGTTCAGTGAAAATATGGGTTCGAGAACGTTAGTGACAATCACCTTTTTCACTAACGTTCCTCACCCAAGTAAGAGCCACGTTAACTTCAACGTTAGTGGCACAAACGTTGCCACTAGCATTGCCTCTATGCCCTTCACACACGTTACTGGGACTTACCTTTCCCAGTAACGTTGAGAAGTCTCCCCCTTCCTTACGTTAGAGTCCATGTTAACTTAGTTAACGTGGCTCTTTTAACGTAGGCTTGCCAACCTTCGAGAACGTTAGTGACACTTACCATTGTCACTAACGTTCCAATGTGCCCCTATTTCTCACGTTAGAGTCCACGTTAACTAGGTTAACGTGGCTTCTAACATGGCCATGCTAGCCATCTCCAACGTTAGTGACAAAGTTGAGTGTCACTAACGTTGGCTCATCATTCTCTTATCCACATTAGCTTCCACGTTAACTAAGTTAACGTGGGAGTTAACGTGGCTCATAGTGGCATGTGTGGGCTAATTCAAACGTTAGTGACAATGTTGGGTGTCACTAACTTTGGCGATCACCTCCCTTCTTCACGTTAACTTCCACGTTAACTATTGTGACTTGGCCAACGTTAGTGACAAAGTTGAATGTCACTAACGTTGGCTTCCCCTTTACTTCTTAATGTTAGAGGTCACGTTAACTAAGTTAACGTGGCAACTAACGTGGCCACTTATGAGCTTGGTCCAACGTTAGTGATAATGTTAAGTGTCACTAACGTTGGCTCCATTTCCTTTCTTCCACGTTAGAGTTCACGTTAACTTAGTTAACGTGACTCTTAACGTGGGCAATGATGGCTTCGAGAGCGTTATTGGCAATTGCTTTTCTCATTAACTTTGCAAGTTACTCCCATTCCACGTTAGTATTAACGTTAGTGTAACTAACGTAGCCACTAATATGGTTCTTCTTTGCTTCCTTTGTCCTGAAATCAAGCAATAAAGTGCATCAAAGTTCTAGTCCAAGTCATGGGAAATGCAACATCCAATTTGTCCTTAAATTCATGCAAAATCCTCATGAAATCATGTAAAGTGCACAATGTATGCTTGAATCAAGATGTAAGTGAATATCTACCCAAAACGAGCTTATTTCCTAAGGAAATGCATGAAACTACCCTAAAAAAGTAAAGAAAAAGTCAGTGAAACTGGCCAAAATGCCCTGGCATCACAACACCAAACATAAAGCTTGCTTGTCCCAAAGCAAGTACTGAAACAAGAGAATGATGAATGGAATGCCAAGAGAAATGAGTCATTCTTGTGGAAGTCATGTCCCTGGTTTTATGGTGGTTTCATGCATAGCAACTTAGGTTCATTCCTGGCTTTCAGACCTTTATCATGTCCTAGAATACTCACTGTGGTTGCATCCCATGAGACTTTTATTCATTGATCCTTTTGTTGTTATTTCAGGGCTTATTTTTTTTCTTAAGCTAAGTGCTCTGTAAGGGGGCAACTCTTTAAAATAAGCTTTCAGCCAACATTCCCGAACCAGTTGGTTCAAGGTGCTAGGTGTTGAAGCACCCCTAAGGACTTACTTGCTCAAGTCTCTCCCCCCATACATACACACCACAGGCACATAGTTTATTTATTTATTTTTCTTGAGACCTTGGTGTCCAGCACCTCTTTGGGTTACTAAATGCTCTGTATTGAGGGTTACTCTTGATAGTGGACTTTCAGCTGATAATCCCGAGTTAGTTAACCCAAGTTACCATGTGATAAGGCACCCCTAAGAGCTTATTCATCCAAGTAGATTCCTCACACAGGAGCACCACAGACACATGCCTCAAGATTAAAAACCATTGGTGCCTAGCCTTATTGCTTGTTCTTTTTCTTTTATTCCTCAACTTTGATTGTTCTTTCCCTTTTTCTTATTAGGATCTTCTTATTTAGCTAGTGTCATGGGGTGTGCCTCAAGCACAGTATTCATGACAGATAGTTGTCCTCCCACCTTATGGTTGAACTAACTTTGCTAACTTATGACTATACCATAAACTCATGAACTTACTCCATAGTATGAACTCCTCTCTGGTCTTTTGTAAACACTCATTCTCTTTTTTATTTGATTCAAAGGGACAAGCATACAAGTAAGCAAAGTAAGGATGCGGTGACATAAAGACTAGCACACAGAGACCTCTTCAACACAAAAACTTAAAAGACATAATTTAAAAAGGTTCAAACATAACATGGAAGCAAGTTCTATTTCATGCAAGATCTTCCTTATTCAAAGCATAGAAGAAGATGGACCAAAGAAGAAACGTCACCACCTTTTACTCTTGTGGATGCCCATGCTTTCCTCCTTGTTTGTCTTCTTTGTGTTCTCTTGTATTCCCTTGCATTCGTGCCAATCTTGCTTGCTTCTAATCCTCAAGTGCCTTCCTCACTGATTTATGACTCTCTTCCACCTTTTATCTTTCTTCTCGTGCTAATTCATCCCTCATTTCTCCATACCTTGTGATTCCTGGATGCAATATAGGCAGCTGTCCTACGAAGTAACCGAGCCTGGCTTGAGTATTTATATGATGCCCAGTCTTGCTCAGGTAAACTTCTTCTGTGAATGCCCTTTGCTCGTCCAATAGTTCTGCCTGTTTTATCTGTCTTCGATGCATCTCATGTATATGTGCACCTTGATGTGCTTGGATGTTGATTAGCCTCTGGATGGATTCTTGTTGCTCGTTTTGCCTTTGTTCCATCCTGTGGAATGTTTCACCCCATTGTTGCCCTTGACTCAGTTGCTGATCCATCATTTGCTTTTGTCACTCCCCTTGTTGAGTCATCCATCTTGAGAGCGACTCCTCTTGCTGCCCCATCATCTGTAGTTGAAGCTCTCTCTGTGCTCCTTGGCTTTCCAAATATTGTCGAGATAGTCCATCAATGACTTCCTGCAATTCGTGCATATCCAAGGTGGCTGGTTCTTGCCCCTCTAAGACTTGTCCTTCCACTTCTTGAGGGGCTGTCCTCTTCTTTTGCTTCCGTTGAGGCAGGGGGATGCGGTAGCATGCATTCATCGAAAGGTTATTGGAATGCCCTCTTTTATCCATACGGGGTCCTCATCTTCAAACACCACCCCAGCTTTCTTGCACAGTCTGTAAATAGTACTAGGGTAACCTAACGTTCCTCTTGAGTCGCTTTTCTCTGCCATTTTTCTAATTCCTTCTGCTATGAGTTCATGAACCTTGATTTCTCCTCCTTTGAGTATACAGTGTACCAGTGTGGCTCTCTTGAGATTCACCTCCGAGTTGTTCGCTGCTGGGAGGATGGACCTCCTTACAATTTCGAACCACCCCTTTGCTTCCGGAGTGAGATCTGCTCTCTTGATGAACCTTGGTCTCCTATCTGCATATATTTCCCAGTCAGCTCCTGGTACACAAATGTCTTGCACAATCTGGTCATGATTAGGGTTGTTGTCCATTCTTGAATGATAACTCTCTTCTTCAAACGGTATGGACCGCAGTTTTAATGCCTTCATGACACTCATGGGACCAAAATCCACAATCTTTCCTCTCACAAAGCTTGTATATGAATCATCTGCCTTTTCATATTGGACCGAATTTGCATAAAACTCTCTTATAAGATTTGCATTCACCTTAATGACCGGATCAGTGAGGAGCTCCCATCTTCTCTTTTCTACCTTCTTTGTGATTTCGGGACACTCAGTTTTCCTAACTTGAAATCCCAGCTCATAAATGATCTCCTTATCCACCATCCACCCGTATTGCAATGCATGGTGCAAGCTTCTAAATCTCTTTTCATCATACGGGTGTTGCTCCATAGGTTCCTTTCCCTTCCTTCTTTTAGAGCTCGAAGATGCCATGAATGAGGGTTAATGTGTGAAGTTGGCAATGGTGTGGAGACTTTTGGTTGTTTAGGGTTGAGTGCAATGAAGAGAGTGAAGGGGAATCCGAAATGGAGAGGTGTGCAGAGTGGGGTACGGAACAAGGATCACTTATATAGAGAGGTTGTGAGTGAATGGAGGGTGTGGATTGATGGAGTGGTTGTTGATGGACGGTTGGGGTTGTGCATGGAGAAAGGACAAGGATCATCACTTTATGATGGAGATTGCTCGGTCTTCAAGGGTCCCATCCTTTTCAATGTTGCATGGCAACATTTTCCAATGCCTTCCTTTTTTAGAACAAGTGTGTAGTTTCTCCTCATGAAGTGGCCGAACCCTTCTCATTTAGTTGTCCAATCAATCTCCTTCAATGTTCCTCTCCTTTTCCCTATAAAATAAGAAAAATTAATTTCCTAAAAAGTATTTAAACTTTACGGCTAAACTAATAAAAAGAAGAAAAGATTTTGTTTATTCATGAACTCCAACTAACTAACTAACTGTGTATCCTTATATGCACATTGGTGGCACCATGGGGTGACACCAAACTTAGTTTGGAGCACTGTGATGAAAAGTTCTGTTCAAAGCTCCAAGACTAGCATGATCTCAGTTGCATTCATGCTTTCTTGGCACGCTTTGAACACCAAACTTGTTCTTCACTATATACTGCAATATAAGGATTTCACCAAGTGTTTGTCAAGTTTGGGTTGGAATTCATGAATATTGACTTATTCACTAGTAAAAGCTAATAAAACATGGGTTGCCTCCCATGAAGTGCTTCTTTAGCGTCACTAGCTTGACGTTTCTCCTTCATCAGGGAGGTTGATAATGCTTCATGTCTTCCCCTCTTGCCTTGGACTTATATCCATTGGTTGTATCAATGATCTCTACATGTTCCAAGGAGAGAACTCTGTTGATAGTGAAGACCTTAGGTAACTGAGATGGTACAGTGGGGAGATTAGAGGGGATATCTGGGAAGTAAGCTGAGATCACTTTATCTCCTGGAGAGAAGTCTTCCGTAGAAATCTTATTGTTCTTCCACCCCCTTGGTACCTTCTTCTTTGTCCCTTTTGATGTTGCCTTGCTCTTGGTGACTTCTTCTTCTAAGGGAATTTTGTTGTTGTCTTCACATGTCTCTGGTGGTTTAAGTTCCTCCAGCTTTTCCTTGAGTTGTGAGAACTGCTTATTTCCTTGTTCATCAACCCAGGGTTTTTCCAGATGGGCTGGTTGTGCTTCAGTGCTTGCTTCCTCTGTCAGCATCTCATTATGATCTTTGCTTGGTTCTTTGTTTTCTTGGTCTGCTTCTTGCGAGAGTTTGAAGACATTAAAGCTGAGTCGTTCATCATGGATCCTCAATATTAGCTCCCCTCGCTCCACATCTATGAGTGCTCTGGCTATAGCTAGGAATGGTCTTCCCAATATGATTGGGTGAGTGTGACTCTCTTCCATGTCCAAGATGACAAAGTCTGTGGGAAGAAAGTATTTCCCAACCTTTAACAACACGTTTTCCACCACCCCTATTGATTGTTTTTGAGTTTTGTCAGCCAGCCTGATGACTACATCTGTGGGCAATATCTTATTGATCTGCAGTCTCTTCACCAGGGATAAGGGCATTAAGTTGATGCTTGCTCCCAAATCGCAGAGTGCTCTATCAAACATTGTTTTCCCTATGGCATAGGAGACATGAAAACTCCCTGGATTTTTTCTTTTCGTAGGCAACTGTGGTTGAATGAGGGCACTGCACTCCTTGTTCATCACTATAGTTTGGCCTCCCTTGAGTGAGCTTTTCCTGGGAAGCAGCTCCTTCATATACTTGATGTATGCAGGCATTTGTTGAATAGTCTTGATGAATGGTATGTTGACATACAGAGATGCAAACAAATCTAGAAACCTTGAGTGTATTCTCTTCTCCACAGAACCATTGAGCAGTTGGGGAAAAGGTGCATAGAGTCTTAGCAGCTCCTGTTGTGAGATTTCTGGTTCTTGATGATCTTTTTTCTTCTTCTCTACTGAGGTATCTTCAGGTTGTTCTGACAGCTTGCTTGGCTTGTCCTCAGTCTCCTTATCACTTATAGTGACCATCTTGCAATCTTCCCAACTTACTTTCTTTGTTTCACCTCTCGGATTCTTCTCTGTGTCACTTGGGAATTCATCTGTGGGTTTGGGAATTTACTCAAAGAGATACCCCACTTGAGATTCCAACCTCTTGATTGTGTCTCCCTGGTTCTTGAAACTGGCTCACACTTCCTCCTTGAACACCTTGTTGTCTTGAATCTCCTTGCCTATGCCTTCAAGTAGATTCTCAATCCTTGAGAGTCTGTCATCAAATGATTGTAGATCGTGATTAGAGGTGGAAGGATGAGGTAAGTTATTTTGGTTTTGATGTGGATGTGGAGAGGTGTTGTTATTGGGGTGTTGATATGGTCTAGATGTGAAATGTTGGTGGGTTGCATTGTTGGGATTTGGGTGTCTTTGATCAAGGCTTTGATCTTGTTGATTTTCCCACCCAAAGTTTGGGTGATTCCTCCATCCAGGGTTGTAGGTCTTGGAGTATGGAACATGGTTTTGCCTAGGTGAATTCCTAATGTAGTTGGCTTGCTCCTGACTACCCTCTGCTTCTTCATTCACTCCTTCTTGGGTTGTTGATGAAGTGGAGATTGCTGCTACTTGGTTCCTCTCCATCTTCTTGGTGAGGTCAGCCAGTTGCTGGGTAATGAGCTTGTTTTGGGCCAGCAGAGCATCTACATTGTTTAGCTCTATTACTTTTCTTGTGTTCCCTCTTTCGGAAGCATAGAAGTAGTCATTCTCTGCTACAGTTTCAATGACATCTATGGCCTCCTCAATGGTCTTCTTCTTGTTCAAAGATCCTCCAGATGAATGGTCTACGGCCTTCTTTGACTCATAAGAGAGCCCTTCATAGAAAATGTGCAGCTGCACCCATTCATTGAACATATCTGGTGGGCACCTCCTTGTTAGATCTTTAAACCTCTCCCATGCTTCATATAGAGCCTCACCATCTTGTTGCCTGAAAGTTTGGACCTCAGCTCTCAGCCTATTGATTCGTTGAGAGGGGTAAAATCTTGCTAAGAATTTGTTTACCACATCTTCCCAAGTTGTCAAGCTCTCCTTTGGGAAAGACTCCAGCCACTTGGCTGCCTTATCCTTGAGTGAGAATGGAAATAAGAGCGGTCTATAAGCGTCAGGATGAACACCATTAGACTTCACTGTGTCACATTTTCTCAGGAAGGTGGTTAGATGTTGATTGGGGTCTTCTTGGACACTTCCTCCGAACGAACAGTTGTTCTGCACAAGGGTGATGAGCTGTGGTTTTAGTTCAAAATTGTTGGCGTGGATGGTTGGCTTTTGAATGCTACTTCCACAGTTTCCTGGGTTTGGATTGATGTAAGAGCCTAAAACTCTTCTATCCTCCCCAGCATGATTTGCTTGTCCTCTTCCGCCATGGTTGTGAGCTTCTTCTTCACGATGGTTTTCCATATTTTCTTCCATGTTTGGTTCAAAGTATTCCTCAAAGTACAAGCAAAGAGAATACGTTCTCTCAGGTTCTAACTACACGTTTTTCTCTGGCCTCCCTCCTTAGTCTAAGGTTCTCTCAGGTTCAGAATCAAAGGAAGTTGAAGCCCCGCTTCTTCTCCCTGTCATACAACCAACAAGTACAAGCAAAGAGAATAGGCGCAGAAAGTATATCTGTCAAAATTACTGTTAGTGTGAGTGATGCAATATATCAAACAGTTAGTGGGTTAGTGAAATGAATGGTAAATAACAAAGAAAAATTAGGGGGAAGGAAAAAAAATTAACTAAAACAGAAAGTAAATGACTCAAATGGAAAATTAAATCAAACAAAAATAAAATGCTCAATCTAGTTATCCTCCAATTTAATCATTGTTGATGCACAATCAATCCCCGGCAACGGCGCCATAAACTTGATGCACGGAAAACTTGTCTCATAACAAATTTCCTTCGGCAAGTTTACCGAATTTTTTGTCAAGTAAAAACTCACAATAGAGTGAGGTCGAATCCCACAGGGATTGATTGATCAAGCAACTTTAATTAGAGGAATGTTCTAGTTGAGCGAATCAGATTTTGAGTTGAGAATTTGCAGAAAATTAAATGGCGAGAAAGTAAATAGCAGAAAAGTAAATGCTAGAAATAAGAGCTGAATGTAGATGACGGAAATTAAATTGTAGAATCTTAAATGGGAATGGGGAAATTGCTCATAAAAGTAAATGACAGAAATTATAGAGAATGGGTAAGAACAGAAATGGGAGGGTTCATTGGGCTCAGGAGATGTTGCATTCTCCAGATCAATTTCATTTTCATCTCTTCCTCATTGGGTTCATTGATCTCCTTGGCAATCTTAAGTGATCGAATTACAATTTCTTGTAATTCAATCTCTCAAATCTTGATCAATAGCCAATTCCTTGGTCAATTGCTCATGAGAAGAGATGAAGTATGGTTACTGATTATACCACATGCATTTCCCAAATCAAGTGTTGAGAGGATTATAGTCACATATCCATCCAAACCCAATTTGGTCCAGCATGAGAAAGCATTTCTAGCATGATCTCTTCATTCCTCTTTCAAGGTTCAGAATAGATCCAAGTTTGAATAGCTTCTTTTCCAAGATAACTATCCAATTGGATGAAGATCAAAAGCTTTCAAGTAAAATCAAGAGAAAAGATAGAAGAAGAATAATGAAAACTAGTATTGATCCATCAAATTACAACAGAGCTCCCTAACCCAATGAAAGGGGTTTAGTTGTTCATAGCTCTGGAAAATGAAAACAAAGATGGAGAATACATGATGAAACTAGAAGTGCAGAGAAAGTAAAATACAGAGAGTAGTTCTATGCCAAGAGGCTCCCTATAATTTTCAACTCTAAATTTAATTCAAAGCTACTCCTATATATACTACTCTTCTGTTCTTCTAGTTGGCTCTTCAAGTCTTGGGTATGGGCCTTTGGATTTTGAGTTTGAAGCAGTTCTCTTCTTCGTTGGGCTTGGCTTTACTTGCAGAGAGAAAGTGTGAAGTGGGCAGAGACTTTAGCTCAGGACGTTAGTGGTATTAACGTTCAGTGAAAATATGGGTTCGAGAACGTTAGTGACAATCACCTTTTTCACTAACGTTCCTCACCCAAGTAAGAGCCACGTTAACTTCAACGTTAGTGGCACAAACGTTGCCACTAACGTTGCCTCTATGCCCTTCGCACACGTTACTGGGACTTACCTTTCCCAGTAACGTTGAGAAGTCTCCCCCTTCCTTACGTTAGAGTCCATGTTAACTTAGTTAACATGGCTCTTTTAACGTAGGCTTGCCAACCTTCGAGAACGTTAATGACACTTACCATTGTCACTAACGTTCCAATGTGCCCCTATTTCTCACGTTAGAGTCCACGTTAACTAGGTTAACGTGGCTTCTAACGTGGCCATACTAGCCATCTCCAACGTTAGTGACAAAGTTGAGTGTCACTAACGTTGGCTCATCATTCCCTTATCCACGTTAGCTTCCACGTTAACTAAGTTAACGTGGGAGTTAACGTGGCTCATAGTGGCTTGTGTGGGCTAATTCCAACATTAGTGACAATGTTGGGTGTCACTAACGTTGGCGATCACCTCCCTTCTTCACGTTAACTTCCACGTTAACTAAGTTAACGTGGCTTATTGGGGTTTGTGTGGGTTCCTTCCAATGTTAGTGACAATGTTTGGTGTCACTAACGTTGTCGACCACTTTGTCTCCTCACGTTAGCTTCTACGTTAACTAGGTTAACGTGGAAGTTAACGTGGCTTATTGTGACTTGGCCAATGTTAGTGACAAAGTTGAATGTCACTAACGTTGGCTTCCCCTTTACTTCTTAACGTTAGAGGTCACGTTAACTAAGTTAACGTGGCAACTAACGTGGCCACTTATGAGCTTGGTCCAACGTTAGTGATAATGTTAAGTGTCACTAACGTTGGCTCCATTTCCTTTCTTCCACGTTAGAGTTCACGTTAACTTAGTTAACGTGACTCTTAACGTGGGCAATGATGGCTTCGAGAGCGTTATTGGCAATTACTTTTCTCATTATCTTTGCAAGTTACTCCCATTCCACGTTAGTGTTAACGTTAGTGTAACTAACATATTCACTAATGTGGTTCTTCTTTGCTTCCTTTATCCTGAAATCAAGCAATAAAGTACATCAAAATTCTAGTCCAAGTCATGGGAAATGCAACATCTAATTTGTCCTTAAATTCATGTAAAATCCTCATGAAATCATGTAAAGTGCACAATGTATGCTTGAATCAAGATGTAAGTAAATATCTACCCAAAACGAGCTTATTTCCTAAGGAAATGCATGAAACTACCCCAAAAACAGTAAAGAAAAAGTCAGTGAAACTGGCCAAAATGCCCTGGCATCAATGGCCAACCTCAAAGGAGAGTTCTAGCATCATATACCATCCCTAATGCAAGGAACTGTGGAAGCAACATACTTACTCCAAATGTCCATGCTAATAATTTTGAGTTGAAGCCTCAACTCAACACTTTGGTGTAGAACAATTGCTCTTATGGAGGGGATCCTCTTGAAGACCCAAATCAACACCTATCTATCTTCTTGAGGATATATTACATAGTCAAGACCAATAGTGTGCATCCAGATATCTACAAGTTTCTATTATTCCCATTCTCTTTGAGGGATAAGGTGTCTCAATGGCTGGAGATATTTCCCAAAGAAAGCATGAATAACTGGGATGATTTGGTGAGCAAATTCTTGGCTAAGTTCTGTCCACCTCAGAGAATCATCAGGTTGAAGACAAAAGTGCAGACTTTCACTCAAATGGATGGAGAATCACTTTATGAGGCATGGGAGAGATACAAAGCCTTGATTAGGAAATGTCCACTTGAGATGTTTAGTGAATGGGGGCAGACTTTAGAACTTCTATGAGGGCATGACTCTAAAAGCTCAAGAGGCACTGGATTACTCCGTAGGAGGTTCGGTACAGCTAATGAAGACAGCTGAAGAAGCTTATAATCTCATATACACTGTGACCAACAATCAATACTTCTATGCTCATCAAAGGCAATGCCAACCAGCTCCAAAGAAAGGTGTATTAGAGCTTGAAGGGGTGGACACTATCTTGGCAGAAAACAAATTGATGCACCAACAAATCCAACAGCAAATGGAGATGATAGCAAAGAGAATAAATAGACTCCAAGTGGCTGCAGTAAACACAGTAAGTCAACCTTCAAATGAATAGAGTCAATGTGAAGGAGGTTTTGCAACATTCAATAATGAGCAACAACTTGAGCAAGTGCAATATATGCACAACACCTCAAGTTCCTCATAAAATGACTTTCATGGTAACACATACAATTCATCATGGAGGAACCATCCTAACTTGAGATGGGGTGACAATCAAAATCAATGACAGAGGAACCACAACTCCCGCAACACAAACAACCACAAACCCACAAAATACAAATTATCAACCGCACAATAACTCACAAAACACCCACCTCATTGTCCTAAACAACTTTCACCAGCAATTATCACATCCCATGCAACCACATCCAGACTCTTATAGGGTATCTAACTTAGAAATGTTAGTGAAGAAATTCATCAAAACTCAAGAGATGGCAAGACAAGATCAAGTCCTGACACTCAAAAACCAAGAAGCCACAATAAGAAATCTTGAGAGGTAGATGGGACAAATGGCTAAACAAATCACTTAGATTGGTGAGAAGCGAGCAAATTCCTTCCCTAGTACCACTGAAGAAAACCCAAGGACATAGGAAAAGCCATCAAATTGGAGGAATGCAAAGCAATTACTTTGAGAAGTGGAAAGAAGGTGGAAAAAGAAGCCCTCACTCAGGAAAAACATAACAAAGAAGGCTTAAAATAAGAAGCAAAGGAGTAGAAGCATGAGCAAGAAACTTCTACACAAAGTGAGAAGTTAGCTAAGAAGGAGGCAGTGAAAGCATATCAACCAATGCTCCTGTTCATTCCCTGGGTCGAGCTATGCAA
The DNA here is from genome assembly GCF_003086295.3 of Arachis hypogaea. Taxonomy (NCBI): domain Eukaryota; kingdom Viridiplantae; phylum Streptophyta; class Magnoliopsida; order Fabales; family Fabaceae; genus Arachis; species Arachis hypogaea. Next base: position 55,953,310 of record NC_092049.1, read on the forward strand.
CCCGGGATGATTAAAGACGAAGCGACCGACCTCCTTGGGTCGGGTTCCCCAACCTCTTCTGAAAATAATTCGGCCAAATAGAATAAAAGCCCAAGCAAGCCCAAATGAAGGGACACAGCCCAATTTAAAGGCACTCAAAGCCTAGAAAGGATAAAGGTGGTTCCCCTTAAAGATAAGATAACTATCTTATCTCAAAGGAATATCACTCCACACTACTATAAATACACTGGAGCACCCAGGTATAACTCATACTCTGATTCTACTAAAAACCTGCCTAAAGCACGTGCTAACTTAAGCATCGGAGTCTCTTACAGGTACCACCACCCTCTGGTGACGAAGGATCAGCAACACCGCCAAGTCTAACAAGTCGGATGTAACAGCTCCGACCAGTATAGCAGATCTCGTCCGAGATCGACCTATAGTTTTAGGTAACCCTCGGAACATTGGCACCGTTGCCGGGGAACCTGGAAGTCATTCTATCATCATGGCGGACAACCTTGACAACAACCACGATTCCAATCTGAAGAATAGAACGCTACACAAGAACACGGACAGCACACTAAAAGATGCATCTCAACCAAATAAAGACAAGAATTTGCCAAATATATAAATCATGGAGGCCCTACAAGATCAATAAGATCGTCTCAAATAGCTCGAAAAAGAGGCCGAGTATCAACGCGAAGCCAAGAGGGACCTTCAGAGAGAAACCAGGTGACGCCGAGAGCTGGAAAACAAGCTCCTAAAGCTCGAGACTGATCTCAAAGCTAAAATCATTCAGTCCAGTCACAATGATAGCTCCTACAAGGATCAAGATCCCTTCACCAAGGAAATCATGAAAGCTAAATTTCTAAAGGATTTTAAAGCTCTTGACATGACCCCATATGACGGTACCTCCGATCCAAGCCATCACCTCAGCAATTTCAGAAGCAGAATATATCTCACCGATGCCTCAGACGCTATTCGATGCAAAGCCTTCCCGACTACCCTAACAAAGATAGCAATCAAGTGGTTCGACAGTTTGCCTCCTAGATCCAACACAAGTTTTGACGACCTAGCCGAAAAATTTCTTGCCAGATTTTCCATCCAGAGGGACAAGGCAAAACACACCCCAAGCCTATTAGGGATCAAACAAGGAGATCGGGAGAGTCTTCGCAACTACATAGAAAGATTCAACAAAGCGTGTCTAGACATACAGAGTTTGCCAACAGAAGCAGCCATCATGGGTCTCATCAATGGCTTGCGAGAAGGACCTTTTAGCCACTCCATATCAAAAAAGCATCCCACATCTTTAAATGAGGTACAGGAACGAGCGGAGAAATACATCAACATGGAGGAGAACTCTTGAATAGGAGAGACCTCAAAACCTGGATTCTCCTACCCATCTCAAAACAAGGATAAAGAGTCCAAAAAAAAGGAAGAACAACACGGAGAAAAACCTAAAAAATTCCACAATTACACCCCTCTTTGGGTGTCTCTTGTTGATATTTATCGAGAAATATGCCACACTAAGATGATCCCACAACCTCGGCCAATCAAAAGCAAAAAAGGAGGAGGAAATCAGACAGAATACTGCGAGTACCACCGAATCTATGGACATCCCACCAACGAGTGTTTCGACTTAAAGAATGTCATAGAGAAATTGGCAAGAGAGGGACAACTAGATCGGTACTTGGCCAAAGCAGATGAACCTAGAAAACGAAGAAGAGAAGAAGAGGTCGGACGGGCTGAACGACACCCTCACACCCCGGAGAGACATGTTCATATGATAAATGGAGGATTCGCAGGAGGAGGGATCTCTAAATCATCTCGCAAACGACACCTTAAAGAGGTATATCATGTTAGGGAAGGAGAGAGGTCCCCCGACCTCCCCACTATTACCTTTACCCAAGAGGATGCCGCAGGCATCATCCCGGGACATGACGATTCCATGGTCATCACTATCATATTGGCCAACGCAAACCTTCACCGAACATTGGTAGATTAAGGAAGCTCCGCGGATATCTTGTTTAAATCTGCCTTTGATGAACTCGAACTACAAGGTAAAGAGCTCAGAGCATATCCAAAGATCCTGTTTGGGCTGGGAGACACTCCAATTCAACCACTTGGATTTATTTCATTACACACGACCTTCAGAAAGGGAACCCGGTCAAGGACACCTAACATATATTACATCGTAGTTAATGTGAGCTCAGCTTACAACGCCTTAATAGGTTGAAAAACACTAAACCATCTCACCGCAATAGTCTCGACGCCACATCTATGCATGAAGTTCTCGACTCTAGAAGGGATTGCCATGATAAAAGGAGACAAGAAAATTGCGCAACGCTGTTACAACGAAAGCCTGAACCTTAGAGGAAAAGGAGAAGAAATCAACAATATCGAACTCGGGGGAGTTCGAGGTCGCGAAGATCTCCGTCCACAACCTAAAGGCAATATCGAAGAAGTCCATATTGGAGATGTCCTGGATAAAACAACAAATATTGGGGCAATCTTAAAGGGAGATACAAGGGAATCTCTGATACAGTTCCTAAGGGATAATGCCGATCTCTTTGCATGGAAGGCTCCAGATATGCCGGACATAGACCCCAAACTAATGTGCCACAAACTGGCAATATACCCAGGATCTCGGCCAATGCAGCAGAGGCGTAGGAAGCTCGGACTGGAAAGGTCCCAAGCTGTGGAAGAACAGGTACAAGCCTTACTGGAGGCAGGATTTATGAGAGGTCAAATACCCACTATGGCTAGCCAATATTGTCTTGGTAAAAAAGTCAAATGGGAAGTAGCGGATGTGCACTGACTACACCGATCTCCATAAAGCCTGCCCAAAAGATCCCTATCCACTCCCAAGTATCGACACTCTAATGGATGCCTCTTACATATATAAGTACCTCTCCTTCATGGATGCTTATTCAGGATACAATCAAATCCCGATGTACCCACCTGATCAAGAAAAGAACTCATTCCTAACCCCAAAAGCAAATTACTGTTATGTTGTCATGCCGTTCGGACTAAAAAATGCAGGAGCTACTTACCAAAGATTGATGAACAAAGTATTTGCAGACCACATTGGGAAGCTAATGGAGGTGTATGTAGACGATATGTTGGTAAAAACACAAAGTGAGGAATCATTACTGTCCGACCTTACCAAAGTGTTCGACACCATAAGAAAGCATGGTGTGCGACTTAATCCCGCAAAATGCACCTTTGCAGTAGGAGCTGACAAATTCTTGGGCTTCATGCTCACACAAAGAGGAATTGAGGCAAACCCGGATAAATGCTGGGCCATACTCGACACTAAAAGTCCAACTGTGTCAAAGAGGTACAACAGCTCAATGGAAGACTGGCAGCCCTGTCCAGGTTTCTAGCCGGGTCAGCCATAAAATCTCTCCCCTTTTACACAACATTAAGGAAGGGAAAAAGGTTTGAATGGACAACAGAGTGCGAGCAAGCCTTCCAAGATTTCAAAATATTTTTGGGGCAACGGCCCATTCTTACCCGACCACGGGAATGAGAAGCACTTATAGTGTACCTTACAGTGAGAAGTCGGGAAATAGCCTCAGCACAAGTCAGAGAGGATGAACATGGGCAACAACCTATCTACTTCATTAGCAAGGCTCTACACGGAGCTGAACTAAACTATCAAAAGATAGAGAAGTTCGCTTATGCCCTTATATTAACTTCTCGACGCCTCTGCCCATACTTTTAGGCTCACACCATCAAGGTTCGGATGAACCAGCCCATAAAAGGCATTCTACAGAAGACAGACTTAACCAAAAGAATGCTACACTGGGCAGTCGAGTTATTTGAGTTCGATCTTCAATATAAAGCTCGAACAGCCATCAAATCACAGTATCTGGCTGATTTCATTACCGAGTATACTGACACCCCGGGAACTCCTACGAAATGGAATCTTTACGTAGACGGCTCTTTAAATAAGACCGGGAGTGGTGCAGGGGTGATAATAGAAAGTGATCAGGGAACCCAAATCGAACTCTCCTTAAAATTCGAGTTCCCTGCTTCAAATAACCAGGCTAAATACGAGACATTACTAGCTAGTTTGTTGCTGGCTAAGGAGGTTGGAGCTCAAAAGCTTATCATCTTCAGCGATTCACAAGTAGTCACCTCGCAAATAGAACGGACCTATGATGAATGGACTTTTGACGGTTTATAATTCACAATAAATTCTCGTTGCAAGTATAGTTTATAAACCAACAAAGAATCCTTTCATACAAAAGATTGTTTGTCACTACAACAAACCCCTAAAATTATAAACCGAAGTACTCAAACCTCGGGTAGTTCTCCCTAGGAATTGCAAACAAATGTTCTTGTTATTGGCTATGAAGTATATTTGGGGTTTTTGAGTTAAGGAACAAGGAATGTAAATTGCAAAAGAAATAAACTAACAACTAAGAAAGCTCTTGGCAACATATGAGAGCTAGAAGTCCTATCCTAGTTATCCTCCTCAATTGTGACCACAAATTGTCCATTGCTACCACTTCGTTAACCTCTAATCATGAAGAAAAATCAAGTGGATGAATCAACTTGATTCCACAAGTCCTAGCCAACTCCCAAGGGAAAGGCTAGCTTTAGTGGTATCCAAATCAATTAGCAACTTCTAATTATCAATCAACAAAGGAATTAGATAACTCAAGCATCACTAATTACTCTACCAAAGCCAAGAGGAGAAAATTCTATACTAAAATCCAACCAAACATTTCATCAAACACTTGGAAGGCATAAAAGAAAAGCAAAGTAAATTGGCAACAACAAAGAAATATAACAACAATTATTGCAAGGAATTGATAACAATAATCAAAGGAAATACTATTATTATGAATTACCTCATATTGAATTGAAAGAAAAATGGAAGGAACAAGAGTAGATCTACAACAAAATATAGAAGAAACATAAAGGAGATTACAACAAAAGAATAGAGGAATCATGAATGTAACAATATAGAATTGAGAGGTAGAAGAAAAAGAAAGCATGAATTGAAAACCTAGATCTAAGAACTAATCCTAATCCTAATTCCCCTCTAAGAACTAACTTTCCCTCCAAAACTAATCTAAACTAAACTAATGATCAAAAGTGTATTAATTCCCCTTCAATCCTTGGCTTAAATAGCATCAGAAATGAGTTGGATTGGGCCCACAAGGCTTCTAAAATCGCTGGCCACGTGTTTGACTAAGTGAATCATATGCACCCATCGGTGCGTACGCGTACCGTGCATGTGTCCCTATGAGAAATTCAACCGTGGCAAATCTTATATCATTTCAAAGCCCTGGATGTTAGCTTTCTAACGCAACTAGAACTGCATCATTTGGACCTCTATAGCTCAAGTTATGGTCGATTAAGTGTGAAGAGGTTGGCTTGACAGCTTTTGCAATTCCTTCATTTCTTCATGAGTTCTTCATTTTTACATGCTTTTCCTTCATTCCCTTGATCCAATCTTTGCCTCCTAAATCTGAAATCACTTAACAAACATATCAAGGCATCTAATGGAATCAAGGTGAATTAAATTTAGCTATTTTGAGTCCTAAAAGCATGTTTTCACACTTAAGCACAATTAAAGAAGTTGTAAAACCATGCTATTTCATTGGATAAATGTGAGGAAAGGTTACCAAAATGCTCTAAATTCATCACAAGATAAACCCTACAAATGGGGTTTATCAAGCTACCAAGCTAAGGACCCTACCATGAAAAAGTACCTGGACAAAACCAGAGAACAGTTCGGACAACTCGGGGAATATGAGGTTGATGAATGGACTTTTGATGGTTTAGAATTCACAAATGAATTCTCGTTGCAAGTATAGTTTCTAAACCAAACAATAATCCTTTCATACAAAAGATTGTTTGTCACTAAAACAAACCCTTAAAAGTATAAATCGAAGTATTTAAACCTCGGGTCGTTCTCCCTAGGAATTGCGATAAAGTGTCTTGTTATTAGTTGAAGGTATGTTTTGGGGTTTTTGGAATAAAAAGCAAGAAATGTAAATGGCAAAGGAAATCAAATGACAAAAAAGGCCTTGGCAAGGTTTGGTGGTCAAGGATCTCTATCCTTATCACTAACCACAACATGAGAATTGGCAATGATCTATCCCATTAAGTCATCCTCTAACTAGTAGTAAAGGAAAGTCAAATGAGCTATATCAATCCTAGTCCATAAGTCCTAACTCTCCACTAATTGAATTAATGAGAACTAGAGTCAATAGCTCCCAATCATCAATCACTTGGACATTAGTAACTCAAGAGTTTCTAAGTTACCTTCCCAAGCCAAGAGCATAAAATTCTACTCTAACATCCTTCCAAGCATTTCATCAAACATATGGAAGGTATAAAAGGTTAGCATAGTAAATTGACAACAAGAATAGAATCTAACAACAATTATTGCAAGGAATTAACAAAAAAAATCAAAAGAAACACAATTATGATGAATTACCTCAAATTGAGTTGGAAGAAAATAGAAGGAACTAGAGTAGATTTACAACAAAGCATAGAAACAACATAGAGGAAATTACAAAAAAAGAATAGAAGAATGATGATTGCAACAACAAAGAATTGAGAAGTAGAAGAAGATGAAAGCATGAATTGAAACTTAGATCTAAGATTATTGACCTAAACCTAATCCTAATTCTAATCCTAGAGAGAAGTGAGAGCTTCTCTCTCTAAAACTAACTAATCCTAATCCTAATGTGTGTAATTGAGCAAAAGATATGTGGATGATGCATTCACCTTCAATCCTTGGTCCTTTTATGCATTTTGGCGCTAAAGTTGGTAGTAAACTGGGCCCCACAGCTCTCAGAATTCACTAGTAACATTTTCTATTTAAAAATCACGTGCGGCCACCGACGCGTACGCGTACAGCAGGCATGCACGACCCATGAAGTTTCACGATCCACGCGTGTGCGTACAGTGCGCGTGCGCGTGGATGAATATATCCAAATCTTTGGCTTTTTCATGTGTTCTCCATTTTGAATGCTTTCCTCTTCACCCTTTGATCTATTTCTAGCCTTTTCCACCAGAAATCACTTAACAAACACATCAAGGCATCTAGTAGAATCAAAGGTGAATTAAAATTAACTAATTTAAGGTCTAAAAGCATGTTTTCACATTCAAGCACAAATCAAGGGAGAATCACAAAACCATGCTATTTTATTGAATAAATGTGGGTAAAAGGTGATAAAATCTCCTAAAATCAATACAAGATAAACCCTAAGAACGGGGTTTATCAGAGGTCTACCATATACCTCGGGAACAAAATGCTCGAGCTGATGCACTCTCAAAACTAGCCAGCACCAAACCAGGGGAAATAATAGAAGCCTCATCCAAGAAATACTACAAAATCCATCGATCTCAGAGGAAGAAAAGATCATAGCCATATCAGGTCCAAGATCAAGGGTGGATGACACCCATAATCAATTACCTCCAATCAGAGACACTCCCCACAGATAAGAAGGAGGCAAAGAGGCTAAAGCGAGAAGCACAATACTACACCATAATGGGCGACATCTTATATAGGAAAGGGATCTCAACTCCCCTCCTAAAATGTATACTCTTCTGAGGGTTACCTGAAACTGTAGGCTGATATCAGACGAGATCTGCTATGCTGGTCGGCGCTGATGTGTCCGACTTGTGGGTGGTGACCGAAGCCGCCGCGTCCGACTTGTTGGACTTGTTGGTGATACTAATCCTTCATCACCAGAGGGTGGTGGTACCTGCAAGGGACTTCGATGCTTAAGTTAACAAGGGTATTAAGCAAATTTTTAGTAGAATCAGAGTATGAGTTATACTTGGGTGCTCCAGTGTATTTATAATAGTGTGGAGTGACCTTCTTGGAGATAAGATAGTTATCTTATCTTATCTTTATCTTTGAGTGAAGTCATCTTATCTTCAAGGGAACAACCCTTATCTCTATAGGCTTGGGCTGCCTTTGGATTTAGGTCGTGTTCCTCTGTGTGGGCCCTTTTTGGGCTTTCCTGGTGATTTGGCCGAGCTCTTGGAGAAGAGGTCGGATGATCCTGACCTGAAGAGGTCGGTCGGCTTGTCGTCGATCGTCCCGGGTCGGACATCTCGACCCAGGGTATGAATAGTGCCCCTACTCGAGTGTGGTCTTCCTTTTGAGGTCGAGTCCTTAGTTTTAGGACTTCAATCCTTCTCTGGAGAAGCCGAGCTCGAGCATTGTCGATTTCTTCTTTGTAGAATTTTCCTTTGAATACGGAGTGTTTTTTCTTTTCCTTCTTTAATTTTGAAAACTGGCGTTCCTTTCTTTGGGAACGTGCGAGGGTTTTTAATGCCCCATTAACTCCTTAATGTTCCGTTTCTTTTGCCTCCCACTTTCTTATTTCATTTTGAATTACACCAAAGCTTTCTCTTTTCTGTTTCTCTTTCTCTTGCTTGCTATAACTTCCCCTTTTCTCTTCATTTTTCTGTTTCGTTTGGCTCGCCTGGGACTTTTGTTTTCGCGTTTTCACGCTCCTCTCTGTGGCGCCATTGGTGGTTGTTGGTGCTTTACTTGTTTGAAAGGTGATTCCTGGTCTCACTTGCCGTCTTCAACCTTTTCAGCGTTCCTCGTCTTCCTTTTGTAGGTTGGTTTTCTTTCTTCTTTATTCTTTCCGTAAAAAAGTTTTGATCTTTGTTTTGTGAAAGCTTGAATCTTTTTTGCTTTTGTCGTGTATCTGGTTAAATGTATGCTCTGAGAATTCCTTTGCTGCGCATAACTTTTTTCGTGCTTTCCTGCTAGTTAGGGTTTTGACTGCTGATATTATCTTCTGCTTGTATCTTCTTGGTTTGCGCCTTTGATGATTTCCATTTTAAAATGCTGAACCGTCTGATTTTGAGAGAAGGTTGTGCCCTTGATGATTACTTCTTTGCATGTTTAGATGTTTGATATTTTCTGATGATTTTACGATTTTCTTCTTAGAGTGTTGCTTGTTGGAAGAGGATTCTTTGCTGAGAGTTTTGTTGGGATGTAGCCTTGCAGATTTTTCTAAGTCCTTATTCTGTCACTGCCTCCAAAGGATGACCCTGGACCTTGGGTTGTGTCCTGGGGTTTCCTTTTGCTATTGTGTCTGTTTTCCTTCGAGCTATTTTCTTTGTTATGCCCGAGTTGTTTATTTTAGTAATCCGTCTCTCTTTTTCTTTACTATAGGACTAGTTGATCTTGTCTTCTCGCAAAAATATTATTGAGACGTCTTCCAAGGTCCCTGAGGGTATGTCCAACTGGTTGGACTCCCTCGTCCTGATGTGGGTTTCCGTAGTTAATTCTGAGTATATCGTGGAGCTTAGAAAACATCACCGGGTCTGTAGTAGTAGGGATCAGGAGAAAAACTATGAATTAATGGCACCTGACTCTGACGAAAGGGTTTGCTTTCCTTCTCTGACCCTGGGGGAACGCCCCTTCTTTTATGTATACGACTTCCTTTTCAACCAAATGAACATCACCCTTCCTTTCACCTCCTTTGAGACCGACTTGTTGTGGTCGTGTAATGTAGCTCCATCCCAGCTCCATCCGAACTCGTGGGGCTTTATCAAGATCTTTCAGTTGCTTTACCAAGAATTTGATGTCAAACCTTCTCAAACTCTCTTCCTTTACCTCTTTGTGTTGACCAAACCTGGGACTACCGAAAAGAAAGTTTCTTGGATTTCTTTTAGGTCTGCCCAAGGAAACAAAGTTTTTTCTATATATGATGAGTCTTTTAGGGACTTTAAGAATTACTTTTTTAAGGTCCGAGCTGTTGAAGGAGCTCGGCCTTTCTTTTTGGATGAGAATGGCGAGCCTAGCTTTCCTTTAGAATGGCAAAAGAATGTAGTGGTGTCTAGGTATACTTGGAAGATGTTGGATGAAATTGAGCAAGCTTTTGTTACTATGTAGTGGTCGACTTCTTTTGTATTTGTTGTGCTTGTTTATTTTTGTCGAGTTTATTCCTTTCCCTTCCTATTTGTAACTCGGTTTCTTGCTGTATGTTGTTTTTAGAGATGATTAAAAACAATGACTCCATGAGGGCCTTTAAGAAGGCAAGAAAGGCCATCGCCGCTCAGAACATCTCGGCAAAAGCTGCCGGGGAGGGATCTTCTCAAATTCCTCCTAAGAAGCTAATCTTGAGCTCTACTGGGCCGAGGAGGATGATTCCAACTCCTCAGGTCCATTTAGTTGATCCTCCCCCGACTTTTGTTGCTACTTCTTCTACTGTTGGCCCTTCTCCAAAAAGACAGAGGACTATCGAGCCCTTCAATTTGGATGCTCCTGACTTTGATGCCGTTGGGTTTGTTGATCAGCAGATTGCTCCTTATGGTGTTATTCCTACTGACGATGTCTCTCTTCTTCGTCATTTGGACTTTATTACTCAGAGTAGCATTAAGATGGCACATATGGGAGTAGTTTTATACCGGACTGCCCAAGATCTTCCTATTCATGCAACAAAGGCTTTTATGGAGGATGCCAGATCGGAGTTCGACCGGATGAAGGGTTTGAAGGAGGAGCTTGAGGTGAAGGTGGTGAGGCTAGAAAAAGAGTTGGAGGGTGAGAAGACCCGGGCTACTGCTGCTGTGACTTCTGCAAAGTTTGCTGAGGATATGGCGCTGAAGCATAAGGAGAGCTATGTCTTGACTTTTGGGGAGATGATGGATCTTAGGGAGAGTTTAGAATCTGTTCGAGCTGACTATGCCGAACTCCAGGGTCATCTTGTAGGCAGTGTGAATGCTGCTTATGAGAATTTGAAGGATCAGTTTCGAGTTCTCGCGCCCAAGCTCGACCTCACCCTATTTAGCTTGGACAACATTGTAAAAGATGGTAAGATTGTCCCTGACGACCCTGATGATGATGATGTAGATGTGGATCTCCCTCCTGTGCCATCTGCCAAAGCCTCTGTTGCCCCGCCTTCCTCAACTCCAGCAGCTAAGGTCGGTCAGCCTGAGTCCGATCCTGACGTACAGATCCTGAACCGGGATGATGGGACAGTAGATGCGGTACCCCTTTAGACTCGTCCTCCTTCACCCCAAGATACTACTACTGGGAAGTCTTTGGATCCTTTATATTTTTCTCTGATGTATAATGTATAGCCCGGTCTGTGGGCTTTTGAACTCTTTATTTTATAGCTGGTGGTCTATTTGACTTTGGATATTTTTAGTTGCTTTTCTTTTAGCAACTTTATTTAGGAAAAACAAAGTAGTTTCTCAAGCTATTGGGGTCGGCTTCAAGCGGCCTCTTGAGTCTGTTATTATAACAACCTTGTTACTTTGCGATATGCTTGTCGGTTGCTTGCTTAGCACTTTCCAGGAATCTTCAGGGTGTTGGAATCTTGTTTTCTAACCACTTTTGATTGTCTTTGTACTTTAATACTTGTAGATTGATTCTATTGAGGTTATGGCTTTCTGGGTCCAATTTGGAGTCCCTTATTGCTCATACCTTCTGTCGATCGATGTCTTTGTAAATTATTTTTAGTAATCCCTTGAGGTTTACTTTTTATAACTCTATAGCTTTAGTCCGACTTCTGCATGTCGGTCCCTTCTAAGCTATTTTTGGTAATCCATTTTATTTGGACCTTTGTCAGGTCTCTTTTATGGATTACTTTGTATAACTTTTTGTAGCTTTGCTGGGCCAACTTCGTCATTTCGGTCCCTTCTAAGTTATTTCTTAGTAATCCATTTTGTCCGAACCTTGTCAGGTCTCTTTTTATGGATTACTTTTTATAACTTTTGTGATTTTGTTAAGCCGACTTTATCATTTCGGTCTCTTCTAAGTTATTTCTAGTAATCCTCTTTTTTGGGGCTGGCCAGGCCTCTTTCTAGGGATTTATTTTTTATAACTTTTGTTGTTGTAATCGACTGGTCTGACTTCTTTATGTCGGTCCATCTTTAAGTTATTTTTAGCAACCCATTTTTATTAAGACCTTGTCAGGTCCTTTCTTATGGATCACTTTTTGATAACTTCTTACATTATTCTGTTTTTGCCACTTTTCATCTTGCCAATTTTGTAGAAATTGACTTTGATCCTCGCTTGGTCGACCTTTGATGAATTCGGTTTTCATCTTTGTTGGTCTTTACCATGATCGAGCAGTGAATTTGATTTTCACTTTCTGCCGATGTGTAGCTTTATAATCGGGCGATGACTTTTTGCGTTTCAGATTAATGTGTCTTGAAAAAGGATTTGTAGAAAATCTGAAAAAACTTTATTCGAAATAGAAAATATGCAAATATATACATGTGGGCGCTTTACCCTTCTAAGTTAGGTAGTTCATAGATCTTGGCTTGGCGCCTCGTTAAAAAACCTTTTCAGGAAAAAGAGTGTACCTTGACCTAAGATCTTTATTACCTCTAACTATAATACCTTTTTAGGTTGCAGGCATGCCACGACCTTGGTAGCTCTCGCCCTTCTATTTCAGACACCCTGTAGTAGCCTTTTCCCAGTACTTTTGTGACTTGGTAGGGTCCTTTCCAGTTAGCTGCTAGCTTCCCCTCTCCCGGTCGACTTGTTCCGGTATCATTTCGGATTAAGATGAGGTCGTTGTTGGCAAAGCTTCGCTGTACTACCTTCTGATTGTATCTTGAGGCCATTTGACGTTTCAACATCTCTTCTTTGATCCGAGCTCTTTCTCAGATTTCTGGAAGTAGGTCGAGTTCTTCCCTTTGAAGTTGGGAGTTGGCCTCTTCACTGTAGTGGATCACTCTGGGTGATCCTTCTTCGACCTCCACTGGGATCATTACCTCCATTCTGTAAGCTAATCAGAAAGTTGATTCCTTTATGGTGGAGTGTGGAGTTGTCCGATATGCCCATAGGACTTGTGGAAGCTCTTCAGCCCAGGCTCCCTTCGCGTCCTGTAATCTCTATTTTAACCCAGCCAGTATGACTTTGTTGGCAGCTTCTGTTTGTCCATTAGCCTAGAGGTGTTCTACGGATTTGAATTGGTGCTTTATTTTCAAGTCGGCCACCAATTTTCTGAAGCCTGCGTCTATAAACTGAGTGTCATTGTCTGTGGTGATGGAGTATGGAACCCCAAACCTTGTGACAATGTTTTTATATAGGAATTTTCGACTTCTTTAATAAGTGGCGTTAGCTAGGGGCTCTGCCTCAATCCACTTTGTAAAGTAATATACCCCAACGATGAGGAACTTGACCTGTCCTGATCCTTGGGGGAAGGGTCCAAGGAGGCCGAGTCTCTATTTTGCAAATGGCCAAGGTGAGGTTACGCTAATGAGCTCCTCTGGTGTGTCGATGTGAAAATTGGCATGCTTCTGACATGGTGGACATGTCTTTACAAATTCCATTGCTTCTTTTTATAAAGTTGGCCAATAGAATCTGGCTCAGAGTACTTTTTTTGTGAGAGCATGTGCTCCGAGATGGTTGCCACAGATGCCACTGTGTAGGGATCAAAATGGATTGAAAAACAAACAAATAAACAAAGAAGTCGACAACTACCCAATTCAGCTCGAAGAATGGAGGGATCCCCTAAGAACTTCTTCGTGTCGAGATGGGGAGGTTCCCCCCAATTTTCCTCTAACACATGCACAAAGGCCTGCTCGACCTCATCCAAACTTTCCAACGAATACCTAGTCACTACCACATTCATTTGCCAGCACAGAGGGAAAGTGGGTTCGTTATTTTCATCCAAAAAGAAAGGCCGAGCTCCTTCAACAGCTCGGACCTTGAAATAATAGTTTTTAAAATCCCTAAAAGACTCGTCATACATGGAGAACACTTTCTTTCCCTGGGCAGCCCAGAAAGAAATCTAGGAAGCCTTCTTCTTAGCTACACCAGGTTTCGTCAAGACAAAAAGATAAAGAAAGAGAGTTTGAGAAGGTCAGACATCCAGTTCCTAACACAACAATTGAAAGATTTTTATGAAACCCCATGAGTTCGGATGGAGTTGAGAAGGAGCTACGTTACAAGACCACAACAGTTCAGTCTCAAAAGAGGTAAAAGGAATGGTAATATTCAATTGGCTAAAAAAGTAGTCATACGCATAGAAGAAGAGACGTTGCCCCTGAGTTAGGGAAGGAAAACAAACCCTCTCCTCAGGGTCAGGCGACACCAACTCGTAATATTTCTCCTGGTCCCTACTACTACAGATCCTATGGTGCCTCCTAAGTCGCACACAATATTCAGAATCAACCACAGTGACACACATCAAAACAATAGAATCCAGCCAGTCAGACATGCCATTCGGGACTTTAGTAGACATTTGGACAATATTTTTGCGAGAAGACATGGGTCAAATATTCCTACAAGAAAAGAAAAAGGGGTTACTACCATACAACTCGGACAAATATAAAGACAACTCGGACAAATACATACGAATATCGAAAGTCAGATACAACAGTAAAAAGGGAAACCCCAGGACTCACACCAAGATCCATGGGAACTCTTTGGAGGCAGTAACAAGGCAGAAACTCGAAAAAAAAAAGAAAAATTGACAACACCTCTCCACAGAAGACACAAAGAAATCAATTCTTCTCTGGCAAAATGACACTTCATACAATCAACAAGAAATCCATCATCATCAAAAAGATTGCACAGGAATCATCAAAAGATACAACCTTCTTATCATTTCAAGGCTACAAAATTCAAAGAAATAGATCTACGTATACAAAAGTCATATGAGAAAAAGGGACAGGGACAAGCGACAAACCAAAAAAACCCTAAAATAGCATTTTCACGTACATCACAGCAATGATCAAACACAACCACGTAGAAAGATGCAAACTTTTAAATACAACAACACAAGAATATAGAAAGAGTGGCGGGGAAAGTAAAAAAGAGAAGAAAAAAAACCAACCTACAGAGGAGAGGGGACGATAACCGAACAGAGACCGAAATGACGACCAAAATGACGCCAACAGTCGCTTTTCGAGCAAAGAAAAGGGAAGCACGAAGACGTAAAAACAGAGGGTAAGGAGAAAGAAGAAGTTGCAACGAGCAAAGAGAATAGAAACTGAAAGAGGAGGCTTTGAAATTCAAAATGAGATACAAGAAGGGATCGAAGTTGAAAAGGACACGACCTCAAAAAGACCGCGCTCAAGAAGGGGCACTGTTCATACCCTGGGTCGAGCTATGCGACCCGGGCTGATTAAAGACGAAGCGACCGACCTCCTTGGGTAGGGTTCCCTAACCTCTTCTTAAAAGAGTTCGGCCAAATTGACTAAAAGGGCCAAGCAGGCCCAAACGAAGGGACACGACCCAATCTAAAGGCAGTCAAAGCCTAGAAAGGATAAAGGCGGTTACCCTTAAAGATAAAATAACTATCTTATCTCAAAGGAAGATCACTCCACACTACTATAAATACACTAGAGCACCCAGGTATAACTTATACTCTGATTCTACTAAAAACCTGCCTAAAGCACATGCTAACTTAAGCATCGGAATCTCTTGCAGGTACCACCACCCTCCGGTGACGAAGGATCAGCAGCACCGCCAAGTCCAACAAGTCGGACGCAACAGCTCCGACTAGTACAGCAGGTCTCATCCGAGGTCGACTTACAGTTTCAAGTAACCCTCGGAACAGCTCCCATACCCTCAAAGGTTCAAGGGAGAGAATAAAGAGAAGCAATACTCTAAATTCTTGGAGATATTCAAGACACTGTACATCAACATCCCTTTTATTGAAGCACTAGAACAGATGCCACTATATGCTAAGTTCATAAAGGAGTTGTTGACAAAGAAAAGATCCTTGAAAGAAGGACAAAAAGTTGTGATGACCAGGGAGTGTAGTCCCATCATCGAAAAAAGGTTGCCAAAGAAGATGAAAGAACCAGGGAGCTTTCATATCCCTTGCACAATAGGCAACATGATGATTGAGAGAGAATTTTGTGATCTTGGTGCAAGCATAAATCTGATGCCTCTATCCTTGATGAGGAAGCTTCAAATTCATGAATTGAAACCCATACAGATAGCTCTCCAAATGGCGGACAAATCCATTCAGCAAGCACTTGGGGTTGTAGAGAATGTACTGGTAAATGTGGACAAATTTTTTTTCCCAGCTAACTTCGTCATCCTAGACATGGGGGAAGATGACAACACTCCCATCATTTTAGGGAAACCTTTCTTAGCTACAGGCAGAGCATTAATAGATGTTGAAAAAGGAGAATTGATGCTAAGAGTGCATGAAGAGCATATAATGTTCCATGTCTTCAAGAATTTGCAAGACTCCATCCAAGAGGAGTAGTGTATGAAGATTGGTTCCATAGATCCAAACTTGATAGAGGCACTTGATGAGACACTCTCAATGCACTTAAGCTCATGCTGGAAAGGAAAAGAAGAGGTAGAAGTGGTGCAACAAGCTCAAGTAATAAAGGAGGAACTACAACCAAAGCCTGTATTTGAGATTCTCAACAAAGATCTCCTAAAAATTGAGACCCCAAAACATGAATCACCTCCTGGAAAAGAAAGAAATTCCAAGAAGAAAGTGCCAAGAGGATGGAAAAACAAGAAAGTTCCGACTGAAGGTTTCTCACCAGTGGATAAAGTGATGCTAACCTACCAACCAATGGAAACATTCCCACATTTTTTGGATATTATACAGTGAACAAAATCCTCTCACTTGAACATGTGGAAGTCATCAAGAATGATACTGGGAAAAAGCTCACAGTGAAAGGGGAAGGACTAAGGCACTATGATCATCATCCGCCCTAATGAAGGACAACCGTCAAGCTAGTGATGATAAAAGAGCGCTTGTTGGGAGGCAACCCAACCGGAGGTAGTTTTCTTTTCTTAACTCTTTCAATAAAAAGAGTTGAGTAGATTTTTCTGCATTGTAAGGAGCTAAGTTTGGTGTTGGACACCAGAATAATTCAAGGGTGAATGTGTAATTCTAAGTTTGGTATTCCACCACAGATTTTACTAAGAACACATTACATCCCTCAGCATGATTAGTCACTAGTTCTAAATAATCAGAGAAGCTACTTAACAATTTTTTAATTCTTAGTCCATAGTTTGGTTTTCTTAATAAAATCACTTGATGTTTCCTGCATGGATTCATTCTGCTACATATAGAAGTAGGCAAGTGATGCCAGGTTATCTTAAGCTAGTTTCACTAGCCTTTTTCTTTTGTTTTCATTAGGTTTTTTGCACTTTCTTGAGCTATAAGTAAGCATTTGGATAAGAATTGCATGCATCCCTTGATTCAATCAAACATGGTTATTTATGTGCTTTTCATGAGGTTTTTATGCCAATTTTACTTAATAATTAAATGATGCAATTACCTTGTGAATTATAGCAAACTTTGATGCAAGTTTGTGTTTGATGATAGGTGGAAAGGAAGCAAAGGAAGGAAGAACAAAGAGGGCCACGGAAAGAATCAAGAGGAAGCAACGCTGGTGGCCCAAGTTGGCTCACCAACGTTGCTTCAAACGTTGAAGGAAAAAGGAAGAGACCAACGTTGGAGCCAAAGTTGGTGCTCCAACATTAGGTCTAACGTGCATGCTAAAAGGGGTGCAAAGTTGGAGCCAAAGTTGGCCTCCAACTTTGCCTCAAACGTTGGCCAAAGAAAGGTTCATAGTTGGAGCTAAAGTTGGACTCCAACTATGACTCAAACTATAAAAGAAGGCAACACTTGAGCCCAAAGTTGGACCACAAACTACCTCAAACATTGAGTATAAAGAAGGTTCATAGTTGGAGCCAAAGTTGGACTCCAACTATGACCCCAACGTAAATCAAGAGACCATAGTTGGAGCCAAAGTTGGACTCCAACTATGGGTCCAACGTTGAGGCTAAAAGAGTGGCAACATTGGAGGCAACGTTGGTGGTCCAACATTCCCTCCAACGTACTCGATAAAATCAAGGATTGGAGATTGTGAAAATATGCAACGATGCGTACGCGTGTATGACGCGTACGCATGGATGTATATTTCAGGCTATCGATGTGCATGCGTATAGCACGCATATGCGTGGGCAGACTAACATTGGTGGTCCAATGTTGGGTCCAACCTTGAGTCCAACGTATGCGATAAAGTTCCAAGAAAGATTGTGAAACGACGCGTACGCGCGTAGCACGCGTACGCATGGATGAGGAACTTTGACAATCGACGCACACCCGTAAGGCACGCGTACACGTGGATGAGCGACGTTGAACTCCAACTATAGGTCCAACGTTAAGCCCAACGTTGGGGTAAATGTGAGGGCCAACGCCCCAGCCTTGTTTGGCAATGTTTAACCCAATGTTTGAGCCCAAACGTTGAACTCCAACGTCAATCCCATTCCAATATAGAATGGCACCAATACAAAGCATGAACATTGACTTCCAAACGTCTCCATCAAGGTCACTAAAGGCCACTGTCAACTAGCTTCAACAATGTAAAAAAGGCCCAGTCCATGTACTTGAAGACTGAATGAAGAAAGTGTATAAATAGGATAGATCTTAAGTTGGAAAAGGGGGGGCTTAAGGACTGAGTACTGTAACTCTGCCAATTTACTTTCTTTTCATTTTTAGTTTTGTAGCAATGTATTTTCCAATTTCACTTACCATTTCCATAGCTATAACCAACTAAACCCCCTTTCATTGGGTTAGGGAGCTCTTTTGTAATTCAATGGATCAAAATTAGTTTTCATTCTCTTCTTCCTTCTTTTCTCCTGATTTTGCTAGAAAGCATTCGGACTTCATCTAATCGGGTAATTATCTTGGAAAATAAATTACCTATAATTGGATCTCCTCGAAACATTGGGAGAGGAATGAGGAGATTATGCTAGAATTGCTTTCTCATGTTGGACCGGATTGGAGTTTGGATGGATATTATGACATTTAATCCTACCAACACTTTGATCTGGAAATACATGTGGTATAATCAGTGACCACACTTCATCTCTTCCCATGAGCAATTAAATCAAGGAATTGGGCAATTGTTCAAGCTTCGAGAGATTGGATTACCAAGGAATTGGGATCCAATCATGTAAGATTTCCAAGGAGATCAATGAATGCATTGATTGAGGAAGAGATGAGAATGAACTTGATCCGGAGAATGCAACATCTCCTAAGCTCAATGAATTCCCCATTTCTGATCTACCCATTCTCTTTATTTTATGTTATTTACTTTCATGCTTCATCAACCTATTCCCATTTATTTTCTTACACTTTAAGCTTCTGCACTTTAATTTTAGTTGTTTACTTTTAGTCATTTACATTCTATGCAATTTACTTTTTCGCCATTTAATTTTCTGCACTTCCAAATTCAAATCTGCTTAGTTCAACTAGAACACCCTTCCAATTAAAGTTGATCAACCAATCAATCCCTGTGGGATTCTGGTGCAGAAATGTTATAACCCACAAACTAACCGGCAAGTGCACCGGGTCGTACCAAGTAATACCTCAAGTGAGTGAGGGTTGATCCCACGAGGATTAAAGGACTAAGCAACAATGGTTGATTAATTTACTTAGTTAGGCAAACAGAAAATAATGTTTGAGAGTTCAAAGACATTAAACAATAGAAAGAATATTAAAGAAAGGCAAGTAAATAAGTTGGGAATAAAATATGGAGAAACAGTTAAGGCTTCAGAGTTATCTATTTTTCGGATTTACTTTTCTTATTAACTATTTTAATCATGCAAGATTTAATTCATGGAAAACTATATGTGACTAGACCATAATTCTTTAGACCTTTCTAGTCTCCTCTAAAAGTCATCAACAGCGAATTCCTTGGTCAATTAATTTCAATTAGGGGGTGAAGTTTAATTCTAGTTTATATGCCACAGAAATCCTAATTACCCAAATAAAAGAGGATTATATGTCACGTATCCCGTTAAATCCAAATAATTAAATTTTAGGAGAATTTGTTTTCAAGCTATTGTTCAAGTAAAGAGCTTTTCCAAGTTATACAAGAACTCAATTAGAAAGAGGGTCATACTTCCGTTCCACCCAAATTCATAAGGTAAAGAACGAAAACAATCCTTGAAATATAAATCAAAACATGAATTAAAATAGAAAATAATATTATCAATCCATACAATAGATAGAGCTTCTAACCTTAACAGTGGAGGTTTAGTTGCTCATGGTTCAGAGAGAAAAATAAGGATTCTGATAAAATGTATTTTGGTAGTTGTGGAATGGAATCCCCAAAAGTTCACTCCTTGGAATCCTGTTGGGATCCCTTTTTATATCTAATCCTAATTAATTTAAAATCTATCTTCTAAAACTAAAAAAAATATCTTTTCCTATTTTAAAATAAAAATTAAAGTTTAAATCAGAATTAATTAAAGCAATCAACATATCTTCAATTGATGGATGGGGACCATTCTTGTGTGAATCTCCCTTGAGTCTTTGCTATCCCTTGGCTCTAGTATGTGTTTCTGGGCCAAAAACTGGGTTGAAACTTGGCCTGAAATCGCCCTCAGTGTTTTCTGCGAATTCACCACGTGGCGCATGCCACGCGTACGCGTCAGTCATGCATACGCGTCGCTGAGCTACTTCGCTTTTCACGCGTACGCGTCAGGTACGCGCACACGTCGCCATGGAAAGCTCCAAATCACGCGTACGCGTCTGGTACACGCACGCGTCGCTCCTCGCTGGTCATCTCCTTTGTTTCTTCTCTTTCTCTGCAGAAACTCCATCAAATTCATCCGAACGCTACCTAAAATAAACAGAATTGCATAAGACTCAAAGTAGCATCCATGGTGGCTAAATGATAATTAATTCTTGATTAAACTCGACAAACTTAATGCAAACTTACTAGGAAAAGATAAGAAAGATGCTCACGCATCACAACACCAAACTTGAATTGTTGCTTGTCCTCAAGCAACCAAACCAATATAACCTTAGGATGTGAATTTGCATGAGAATAAGAGTTCGATTAAGCTCATATCTCTTCTTATAGTGGGGTTTACAACTGCAATCCTGAATAGTTTTGGCATCTCACTCTCCTTTGAATCTGAAGGATGTCAATGTCATTCAGAATTAGAATCCGGATAATATTATGAATTCTCTGATCCTTTGTAACTCAATTTAACCATTGAACACAGCAATTTTTTTTCTTTTCTTTGGTGCTTTGCACCTTGAGCCTAGCCGTGACTTTAAATGTTTTGTCTCAAGCTTTACTTGACATAGAAACACCACAAGCACTTAACTGGGAAACTCTTTTTGGAGTTTTGATTTTTCTTTCAATTACTCCCAGACAGTGGTGCTCAAAGCCTTTGGCATACTCTGCTAATTGCAATTGATCTCGACTCTAAATGTTATGTCTCAAGGATTACTTGACATAAGAACACCACAAGCATGTGACTAGGGAAACAACTCTTTGAGCTTTTAATCATGTCTGACCTCTCTAGTCATTGATGCTCAGAGCCTTGGACCTTGCTTTTATATCTTTTTTTTCTTTTTTTTTTAAATATGCTGTTTCTTTTGCTTCAAGGATTAAATTTTTGTTTATTTCAGAGAAATCATAATAATTCTCTAAATCCATGTTCCTTGTACATCAACATTCTTTTATTAAAATTTAAATATGCATTGTTCATGTCATGCATTCAGAATCACAGAGAACACCACCACATGTAAGTGAATAAGACTACTCTTCAATATAATCTTAATTTCTCATGCAATACATCACTTCTTTTTCTTTTTCTTTTTAGATTCAAGTTCAGTGAGCAATACATGAGACAAATAATAGAATGAAACTAAGTCTAAGAACTGAAATTACTAATGATCATGCAGGCAATCAAAGCAACAGAAAATAGAAAACAACAAAATAAGAACGGAAGAGAAATAGAATGAAAGGAACTCAACCACCTCAGTTATGCTAGTGGCCATCTCATTCCCCCACGAAGAACATTCATCTCCCTTTGGTGCTATTAAAATAAACAGAAAAGCCATAAGAGTAGCGACAACTCCAAACTTAAAGGTTTGCTTGTCCTTAAGCAAAGAAGAACTGAAAACAAAGAAAAATAATTATTATGAGGAAAGAAGAATAAAAGGATAAAAGAATAAGAGAGAATTAGGATTGGGGGGTGGATGATTTGAAATTAGGTGCTGAGGTATTTAATTTGGACGTCGCATGCGACGCGTATGCGTAAGGCACACGTACGCGTGGATCGCGCAAATTTCGAGTGACGTGTACGCGTCTGGGACACCTACGCGTGGTGGGGTTTGTGCGCCTAGCACAGTTCCAGCCCCAGGCCAGCACAACTCTCTGGCCATACACTCATTTACACCATTTTTCAGGGTCACGCGTACGCGTTAGGGACGTGCACGCGTGGGTGGCGAAAATCACAAATGACGCACACGCGTCAGGGACGCGTACGCGTGGGCTTATTTGTGCAAAAATTATAGTTCCAGCGCCACTCCTGCTCAACTCTCTGTTCACTTTTATTTTTCACGCACACACATATGACGCGTACGCGTTAGCGACGCTTGCGCGTCGTGTGCTCGTTTTTTTTTCGCCTGAAGTGTTCGGTTCCTGTTATAAAATAGCTGCATGATCAGAAAAATAGTAAAAACTCGATAAAAAATGAAATAAGTAAAAAAACTACTACTACGAAAAGTAACTAAGGATACGAAATTATCGGGTTGCCTCCCGACAAGCGCTTCTTTAATGTCCCTAGCTTGACACTTAATTGTTGAATTTTCTTCCTCTTCTTCCAGTTGGTTAAGAGAAATGTCTCCAAGGGGGGAGAGGTGAAAATTAGTGCCCCCTGATATAAATTCCTCCGAACAAGCCTTCTTTTTATTGTGATTAACTTGATTCACCTTGCTTGTTGGTGTAGTGGTTGGATTGTTTTTTTCTGACATTCTCTTTTTCATGGATAATTTCTTCTGTTTCTTGGTTACAATCCCATTTTCAGTGCTTACCTTGGTTTCCTTCACTTCTTTGATTTCAAAATTTGGGTGTTGTGTGGTGGTTAGAGTGTACCCTTCATCAAGAGCTTCTTGAATTGTCGGCTAACAAACTCACTATCTATGCCAGTCTCTACTTCATTGGAGTGTAGATTCCTATAATTGTTTCCATCCCTTACAATCTCCTTTGTTTGCGTATCTTCCTCCTTTGTTTTTGCATCTTTCTTTTCTTCCACGTGTAAGGGTGGAAAGTTCTCTAATTTAATGGAGTATGAACTCCTTTGATTGATTTCCTCACTTTCTTCTATAGGATCTTGCATTATATCTCTTGGGAAGGAATTTGCTTGTTCCTCTTCCTAGGACTTGATAATCGACTGCACATGTTTCTCTACATTTTTGACACTCGTCTTTATATCATGTATGAATTCTTTCATGAGAAACTCAAGATCTGGTGGTACTTGGTATCAATGAGGAGATGGTGGCTCTTGATATGAATAAGAAGGAGATGATGATTCTTGATAAGAGTAAAAAGATGATGGTTCTTGGTATGAATAGGGAGATAGTGGCTCTTGATATGGGTAGAAAGATGATGATTCTTGATATGGATAGAGATGTGGTGGTTCTTGGTATGAATATGGAAGTGGTAGTTCTTGATATTGATAGTTGGAACATGGAGCACT
Source organism: Arachis hypogaea (assembly GCF_003086295.3). Classification (NCBI taxonomy): domain Eukaryota; kingdom Viridiplantae; phylum Streptophyta; class Magnoliopsida; order Fabales; family Fabaceae; genus Arachis; species Arachis hypogaea. The sequence continues at coordinate 55,976,735 of NC_092049.1, forward strand.
GAAGTTTCTTTGGTTTTAACTTTGCCAACCAAAATTTGGGTAGTTTCCCCATTCATAATAATATGAATCACTCCTTGGGTGTGAGTAGTAACCCGTGTGATCTCTCTCCATTATTTTTCCGTAGCACAAAACACCAAATAGAATTAAACGCACCATGTGGTAAACAGGCAAGCAAATAAGAAAGAACATAAAGGAAATTTAAACTCAATAAATAAAATAACTAGGAAGAATAAAACAACTAAGGGGACACCAAACTTAATTTAAGAAATTAAGAGAAAAGAAAAAAATTTAAATAAAATAAATCAAAATAAATTTTTTTTCGAAAATAATAAGCAAATTTTAAATAAAATTAAAACTAGAACGCCTAATCTAAGCAATCAAACAACTGATAGTTGTTAATCACTATCAATCCCCGGCAACGGCGCCAAAAACTTGGTGTGGAAATTTTATAACCCACAAACTAACCGTCAAGTGCACCGGGTACCAAGTAATACCTCAGGTGAGTGAGGGTCAATCCCACGAGGATTGAAGGATTAAGCAATAATGGTTGATTAATTAACTTAGTTAGGCAAATAGAAAATAATGTTTGAGAGTTCAAAGACATTAAACAATAGAAAGAATATTAAAGAAAGACAGGTAAATAAGTTGGAAATAAAATATGGAGAAACAGTTAAGGCTTCAGAGTTATCTATTTTTTGGATTTACTTTTCTTATTAACTATTTTAATCATGCAAGATTTAATTCATGGAAAACTATATGTGACTATACCCTAATTCCTTAGACATTTCTAGTCTCCTCTAAAATTCATCAACAGCCAATTCCTTGGTCAATTAATTCCAATTAGGGGGTGAAGTTTAATTCTAGTTTATATGCCACAGAAATCCTAATTACCCAAATAAAAGAGGATTATATGTCAAGTATCCCGTTAAATCCAGATAATTAAAATTTAGGAGAATTTGTTTTCAAGCTGTTGTTCAAGTAAAGAGCTTTTCCAAGTTATACAAGAACTCAATTAGAAAGAGGGTCATACTTCCGTTCCACCCAAATTCATAAGGTAAAGAACGAAAACAATCCTTGAAATATAAATCAAAACATGAATTAAAATAGAAAATAATATTAGGGTAATGTACTAAATTGGTCCCTTAGGTTTGGGCGTAATTCTGTTTTGGTCCTTAAGGTTTAAAGTGTTCTATTTGAATCCAAAAAAGTTTCATTTACCATCAATTTAGTCCCACAGTGAGGTCAAAATTAAATAATTAACAAAATATCCTACATAACAACAGTACAAGAATAAAATCGATTATCTGTAGAACAAGTACAAGCTCCAGAGGCATAAAATCAACCATTGATACATCAATACATTTATTTATTATTTTTTTATAATAAATATAAAATATTTTCTATAAAACAAAAGAAAATGATAAATAAATGTTTTGATGCATCAATGGTTGATTTTGTGCCTCTGGAGCTTGTACTTGTTCTCCAGATTATCGATTTTGTTCTTGAACTGTTGTTATGTAGGACATTTTGTTAATTATTTAATTTTGACCTCACTGTGGGACTAAATTGATGCTAAATGAAACTTTTTTGGATTCATAAAGAACACTTTAAACCTTAAGGACCAAAACAGAATTACGCCCAAACCTAGGGGACCAATTTAGTTCTTTAACCCATAATATTATAAATTCATACAATAGATAGAGCTCCTAACCTTAACACTGGCGGTTTAGTTGCTCATGGTTCCGAGAGAAAAATAAGGATTCTGATAAAATGTATTTTGGTAGTTGTGGAATGGAATCCCCAAAAGTTCACTCCTTGGAATCCTGTTGGGATCCCTTTTTATATCTAATCCTAATTAATTTAAAATCTATCTTCTAAAACTAAAAATATATTTTCCTATTTTAAAATAAAAATTAAAGTTTAAATCAGAATTAATTAAAGCAATCAGCATGTCTTCCATTGATGGATGGGAACCACTTGCTTCATAGGGTCCACGCTTAACTTCGAGTGGGCATAACCATTCTTGTGTGAATCTCCCTTGAGTCTCTACTATCCCCTGGCTCTAGTCTGTGTTTTTGGGCCGAAAACTAGGTTGAAACTTGGCCTGAAATCGCCCCCAGCATTTTATGCGAATTCAGCACGTGGCGCATGTCATGCGTACGTGTCAGTCAGGTACGCACACATGTCGCTCCTCGCTGGTCATCTCCTTGGTTTCTTCCCTTTCTTTGCAGAAACTCCATCAAATTCATCCGAATGCTACCTAAAATAAACAGAATTGCACAAGACTCAAAGTAGCATCCATAGTGGCTAAAAGATAATTAATTCTTGATTAAACTCGACAAATTAAATGCAAATTCACTACGAAAAGGTAAGAAAGATGCTCACGCATCAGATTCGACCTCACTCTATTGTGAGTTTTTACTTGACGACAATTCGGTATACTTGCCGAGGGAAAATTTTTGAGAGACAAGTTTCCGTGCATCAAGTTTATGGCACCGTTGCCGGGGACTGATTTTGAATTGACAATGATTAAATTGGAGGATCACTAGATTGAACACTTTTCTTTTCTTTTGTTATTTACTATTCTTTTCTTTTGCACTTTCAGTTATTTTTCCTTGTTCATTTAATTCCCAACTTAAGTAATCCACTAACCACACTAACTATTTGATTAATGGCTCTAAATAAATTTTCATTAAGTTTGTGATTTCCACTTGCTGTTTGCCTTTTTGCTTACTGAGTGTATGACAGGTAGAAGAGGAGCTTCAACCTCTTTTGATAGTGAACCTGAGAGGACCTTCCTTAGATTAAAGAGGGAAGCAAGAGGCAAAGGAGTAGTTGGAGAAGAAGAGTTGGAAGAAGACCAAGACACTGTTATGGACGAAGAGGCTCACAATCATGCTGGAGAAGGTGCTGGTAACCATGCTCCACAAAAGAGGAGAGTGTTAGGTTCCTACATAAATCCCAATCTTGGGAATTATGGGAGAAGCATTCTGAAGGCACCCATCCGTGACAACAATTTCGAACTCAAGCCACAACTCGTCACATTGGTTCAAAACAATTGTTCTTTTGGAGGAAGTGCCCAAGAAGACCTCAACCAACATCTAACCACCTTCCTGAGGATATGTGATACAGTGAAGTCTAATAGTGTCCAAGCGGATACATACAAGCTGCTGTTGTTTCCTTTTTCTCTCAGAGATAAGGCAGTAAAATGGATAGAGTCATTCCCTAAGGAGAGCCTCACAACTTGGGAAGATGTGGTAAGCAAGTTCTTGGCTAGATTCTATCCTCCTCAAAGAATCAATAGGTTGAGGGCTGAGGTCCAAACATTTAGGCAGAAAGACGGTGAAACACTCTATGAAGCATGGGAGAGATTTAAAGAATTGACTAGAAAATGTCCACCTGACATGTTCAATGAGTGGGTTCAACTACACATCTTCTATGAAGAGTTGTCCTATGACTCAAAGAATGCTCTAGACCACTCTTCTGGAGGCTCTCTCAACAAGAAGAAAACCATATAGGAGGCCATTAATGTCATTGAAACAGTAGCAGACAATGAGTATTTCTATACCTCAGAGAGAAGCAACACTAAAGGAGTAATAGAGCTCAATTACATGGATGCCATCCTAGCTCAAAACAAGTTGATCACCAAGCAATTGGATGATCTCACCAAAAGCATGGAGAAGAGTCAAGTTGCAGCCATCACCACTCAAGCACCACCAACTTCAGAAAGAGCAATTGCAGAGGAAGGAGGAGAATGGGAGCAAGCCAACTATGTTGGGATTTCAAGACAACCCTATGACCCTTACTCCAAGAATTACAATCCTGGTTGAAAAAACCGCCCAAACATTGGGTGGGGAGACCAACAAAACCAAAGCCAAGACCAAAGACCTCACAACTCCAACCACTATAACAACTCTACCTACCAGCAACCCAACCAAAGATCATACCAAGCCCCATACAAAAATTCTTTCCAACAGCCATATCAAGCACCAAATGGCCATCCTCAACCCTCAAACTCCAATATGCCAGCATCATCAGAAGATAGACTCTCTAGGATTGAATCCTTACTTGAAAACCTCTGCAAAGAAGTGGAAGATAAGAAGACATTCAAGGAGGAAGTAAGATCTAACATGCAAAACCAGGGAGCTACCATCAAGAAACTAGAATCTCAAGTAGGATATTTGTCTCAGCAAATTCCTAAACCAACTGACAGCTTCCCAAGTGATACTGAGAAGAACCCAAGTGATACTGAGAAGAATCCAAGAGGAGAGACAAAAAATGTGAGATGGGAAGAATGCAAGGCAATTACCCTTGCAAGTGAAGAGATCTTGGAGGAAGGAGTTAACAAGCCATCATGACAGATCCAAGAAGGCCCAAAGAAGAAGGTGGAAGGGAAAGAACAAGGGACAAACTTTGAACAAAGGAAGGAACCAAGAAAGGAAGAAACCCTGAAACCTTATATGCCGCAAGAACCATTCCCTCAGAGACTCAAGGACAGTGAGAAAGAGAGGACATACACTAGGTTCTTGGATGTATTCAAGTCCCTTCATATCAACATCCCTTTCCTTGAGATCCGCAAAGAGATGCCAACTTACATTAAATGCATGAAAGAGTTGTTAGCTAAGAAGAGAACCTTAAAAGGGGGACAAACAGTAGTGATGAATAAGGAATGTAGTACCCTTATCCAGAAAAACTTTCCTACAAAAAAGAAAGACCCAGGAAGTTTTCACATACCTTGTGTTATAGGCAATACAGCCATTGACCGAGGACTTTGCGACTTGGGGGCAAGCATAAATCTCATGTCCCTATCTCTTATGAAGAAGTTACAGATTAATGAGCTAGAATCCACAGACATAATCCTTCAACTAGCTGATAAAACTCAGAAGCAAGCAGTAGAAATAGTGGAGAATGTGTTGGTAAAAGTTGGGAAGTACTTTATCCCCATGGACATTATTGTTCTTGAGATGGAAGAAAGCTATCTCCATCCGATCATTTTAGGGAAACCATTCTTAGCTACTGCCAGGGCACTCATAGATGTGGAGCAAGGTGAGTTGATACTGAGAATACATGATGAACAACTTACCTTCCATGTCTTCAAACCAGCACATGATATAGATCAAGAGAAGGACTGCATGAAGGTTGATTTTGGTGACACTAACATGAAAGAATCACCTAATGCATACACAGAGAATTTGAAGCCATGCCTGAAGGAGGAGAAAGAAGTAAAGATGAAGTTACAAACTGAGGAAACCAAAGAGGAGCTAGTGACTCAACCCTCATTGGAGACGAGAGAGAAGGACCCTCCTGACACAAGTTTAGCTGAAGCATTGCTGGAAGGAGAGAAAAGAATGGAGAAGAATATTCCAAGGAGGTGGAAGAATAAAAAGGTTCCCACAGAGGACTTCTCCCCAGGGGACAAGGTTATATCAATCCATTTTCCACTACTTCCACCTCATCTTCCTGCCATTCCATCTCAGTTACCTCCTGTATATACAATAAAAAAGATTCTCTCCTTGGAGCATGTAGAAATCATCAAGGAAGCAAGTGGAGACATCTTCACTGTGCGAGGAGAGGACCTGAGGCACTACAAACCCCCCTGACAGAGACAAACTGTCAAGCTAATGACGCTAAAGAAGTGCTCCATGGGAGGCAACCCATGATTTTAGTTTTCTTGCTTTTACGGCTTTAATGTGAATAATCAATGGTTGCCTAACATGAATTCAAGTTCTCATAAACAAATTTGACACTGCATGTAACATCTTGAAGCATATGATTTATCTCTAAGTTTGGTGTGCCTAAAGGCACCCTAAGATGGTTTTCAAAACGTTTTGGTGACCATACATCCATCTTAGGACATATACCTAAATGATTGCTTGAAGTACATGACCAAACATTGAGTGATGATCTATACATGCCATAGTCACAAATGATGAGGGTCAAAGTGGTTTTAAGTCTTGAATTTCATGAGAGTGCAACCATGTTTTGCATTTTTGATTTTATGCTTGAAGAGAGAAAATAAAGTGTTTCTTATGATGATTTAATCAAAGGTGACAAGAATTTTGTCAAGCTTTCAAGGACATAACTTGGTGGAGAACAACATTTAGAGTGAACTTACCTAGGATGATTCACAAAAATCACATGTATTGCACTTTAAGAAGTGAATTAACCTTTTGAACCACATGGCCAAACACTAAGTTTGGTGTCCACCAAGGGTGTACATAAGCACTAAGATCACGGATAGCATTGCCAGGAGAAACACTGAACCACTTTTTCAAAATTTTCAAATTTTAGTTGCCACCTTTATTATTTTTACCACCAAGAGAAAAGGTGTTGATGTTTTTGTCTTGTTGTGATGAATATGTGCATGGAAAAGAGATTGATGGAGAGGACACATCAAGGAAGGAGGCACGGCCCTTTGAGTGCTGAAAAGTGAAGTCACACGTCCTTGAAAGAGCTCCTTGGGAAGAAAAATTCTGCACATTGGGTGGTTAGGTGTACCCTTCTTTAATGACCAAACCTACCCCCAATGAAGAGACAATCATTGTCCTTACTCCATACTACATACACACCATTCATTCTTACCATTACAAACACATCTTCACCCTTCATTTTTCATTAAGTCTTGCTATAAAAGAACCCCAAGATGACCGAGTTTCACACCCTCAAGCCATATAGTTCACTTTTTGCAACCCCTCTTTAATTCAAGCCAAAAACTGTACCACTCCTTGATCAAATCATCTCTTATTCTTCTTATTTACACACTTACCCTCACCTCCTAGCTCCATTCCCATCCCACACAAGCCACACTAGCCATCCATTCGGCCACCTCCAAGCAAAACCTGGCATTTTCATCAAGCTTCAAGAGGAGGAGATGGAAGGAACCGGTGGAGGAAGAAGAAGTCCCTTATGACAAATGGAGATTTAGAGAGCCCTTCCACTAGATGCAATACACTTGGATGAACCCCAACAAAATATTGCCCGAAATCCCTTTCCAAATCTCCCAGGATGAAGGTCCAGAGATAAGGGAGAAGATTACAAAAAGAAAGTGGGAAGCCTTCACTAATCCTATCACTCGAATCAATGCCACTATTGTGAAGAAATTTTATGCCAATGCGGTGAGGATGGATACGAGCGTTGAACCCACCTATAAAAGCTATGTTAGAGGTGTGGAGGTGGACTTTAGCCCAAAAAGCATCATGAAAGTTCTTGGACTAAAAGCAATACGTTTTGACAAGCCTAGTTAACATGAGAGAATAGGTGGCAGCCCTGACCATGTTGAGATTGCTAGTGATATTTGTGCAGTCCGAGCAGACTGGGTGAGAGACACTCATAAAGCGCCAAAATACCTCAAGAGAGATCTCATCCCGGAAGCCAAGGAGTGGTATGAGCTTATAAGGAGATCCATCTTAGGCACTGCAAATACTTCGGAGGTCAATGTCAAAAGAGCTACTATGGTGCATTGCATTATGGTGGGAGGAGAAATCAAGGTCCATGAGCTCATTGCCAAGGACATTCAAAAGATTTCAGAAAAGACTTCCCCAGACTCTTGGCTCCATTATCCAAGCACCATCATTCGCCTTTACATGAAGGCTAAGGTGCCTTTGGAGGATGCAAATCCTATATAGATAAATCCGGGTGTGCCAATGACCATGGAGAAAATGATGAATGTCACAAGTGCTCAACCACAAAGGAGACCGCGAAGGAGAAGAGGGATGGAAGAGATACAAGAAGAAGAGCAACCAATTGAAGAAGAGCAAGGCCCACCACAAACTAACCTGGACATGAGTCGGATGCAAGAGGCTATTGATAACTTGTCAAGACAGTACATAGAAAATCAGGAGCAACAAAGAAATCATCAACTCCAACTTATGGACCAACAAAGGGGATTCCAATCTCACATAATGGATCAACAGAGGGAGCTATACATGCAACTCATGGAGCAACAAAAGGAATAATACTCTCGTCTGAATGAATCCCTCCAACAAGTGGCCAAAATAAAAGTCTACCAAGGGAAGCGTATTAAAGATCTCAACCAACGCCAAAATGCCCACATGAAAACATTCAATGAATATCGGGTTCTGACTGAGGGAAGACGAGTAGACCAAATAGAGTACAACATGAGTGCTCAAGCTAGGCTCAATTACTTAGCTGGGTATATGCATCAATTGAACCCCGACATACCGAAATATGTGGACATTAGCCAAATACTTGAAGGAAGAGAAATAGAAAGAGCTCAATGCAATGAAGCCAAAATAAGGAAAAGGATGGAGGATGCAGGCTTTTGGAAGAAGGTGGACAAAAAACAAAAAGGCAAGGGAGAAACTAGCAATCAAGAGGGGGAGAAGAAGAAGAAAGACAAGCAAGCTAAGAAGTAAAAGGTGGACTTGATCCTTGTTTATTTTAGTGTGTTATTTTGAATTCTGTTATGTGTTTCTCTTTTATATTGTCATAAATGTGCTAGCTTAGGTGTGTGTGCTTTACCTTCACTTTACTTGAATGTATGCCTTGTCTTCCTTTTCAATTGAATAAAAGAAAATGTTTGAAAACATGAAGTGTGAATGTCTATGATTGGTAGGAAATAGAATAAGGATGAGTGGTAGTTTATGGTTGATTATTTAGCAAGCTCACTCATGAAAATAAAAGGGTAGAATGTCCTCTATAGTATGAACTAGTTGCTGTTTATAGAACCTTTGAAATTGACAAGCCTTGGAAGAAAGAAAAACAAAAAAAAATGATGAAGAAAGGAAGAGCCAACGTTGGAGGCCAAGTTGGACCTCCAACAGCAGCCCCAACGTTGGCGATCAAAAATGGAAGAAATAAAGAATAAGCTAGGCACCAATAGTTCAAACCTTGAGATACATGCCTGTGATGTCTCTGTACTAGGATCTTCTTGGATGAATAGGTTCTAAGGAGTGTTTTAACACTTGGTAACTTGGGTTAACTACCCCAGGATTACCAACCAAAAGTCCACTATCAAGAACAACCTAGTTACAAGGCATTTAGTGACCCAAAGAGGTGTTGGGCACCAATATCTCTAGGATGAAGTTTGAGCCAAATGCCTGTAGTGTGCATGTGTTGAGGAGAGGCTTGAGTTAGTAGGTCCAAGGGGTGCTTCATCACCCAACACCTTGAGCCATCTGGGTCGGGAGTGTTGACTGAAAGCTTATCTAAAAAGTTGCCTCAACACAGCACTGAGCTATAAACAAAAGAATAAGTTTTTGAGCAAAAAACAAACACCAAGGGTCATGAATAACAAGGATTATAGCAGCATCTTAGTTGAGACTTAGAGGCACATCTCACACCTTGAAGTTAATAACAGTTGAGCTGGAAATATATCTTGCATGAAACCCCATGAACCAAGTTTCATTGCTTTCCAATAAGGACTAATGTCTCTCTTTGTTTTCATTCATCTTTCTCATGTTATAGTGCTTGCTTACGGACAAGCAAGATTTAAGTTTGGTATTGTGATGCCAGGGAATCTTAGGCTAGTTTCACTAGCCTTTTTCTTTTATTTTCATTAGGTTTTATGCACTTTCTTGAGCTATAAGTAAGCATTTGGATAAGAATTGCATGTGTCCCTTAATTCAATTAAACATGGTTATTTATGTGCTTTTCATGAGGTTTTTATGCCAATTTTACTTAATAATTAAATGATGCAATTACCTTGTGAATTATAGCAAACTTTGATGCAAGTTTGTATTTGATGATAGGTGGAAAAGAAGCAAAGGAAGGAAGAACAAAGAGGGCAATGGAAAGAATCAAGAGGAAGCAATGTTGCTGGCCTAAGTTGGCTCACCAATGTTGCCTCAAACGTTGAAGGAAGAAGGAAGAGACCAACGTTGGAGCCAAAGTTGGTGCTCCAACGTGCATGGTAAAAGGGGTGCAAAGTTGGAGCCAAAGTTAGCATCCAACTTTGCCTCAAACGTTGGCCAAAGAAAGGTTCATAGTTGGAGCCAAAGTTGGACACCAACTATGTCTCAAACTATAAAAGAAGGCAACGTTTAAGCCCAAAGTTGGACCTCAAACTACCTCAAACGTTGAGTATAAAGAAGGTTCATAGTTGGAGCCAAAGTTGGACTCCAACTATGACCCCAACGTAAATCAAGACACCATAGTTGGAGCCAAAGTTGGACTCCAACTATGACCCCAACGTAAATCAAGACACCATAGTTGGAGCCAAAGTTGGACTCCAACTATGACCCCAACGTAAATCAAGACACCATAGTTGGAGCCAAAGTTGGACTCCAACTATGGGTCCAACGTTGAGGCTAAAAGAGTGGCAACATTGGAGGCAACGTTGTTGGTCCAACGTTCCCTCCAACGTACGCGATAAAATTCAAGGATTGGAGATTGTGAAAATATGCAACGAGGCGTACGTGTAACGACCCAATTTTCAATATGTCTAGATCATACCGGAAACTGAGCGCTACCAATTTGTCTTCCTAATTATTATCTATTATTTATCATATGAGCCTGATTCGTTGTTAAACGCGTAGTTAATTTGCGTGGTGTATTTTTTTGTTTTTTGAAAACATTTGCATTAATAGACAGAATCATTTATAATCAATTCACAAGTAATAACAGATAAAACAGTTATAAACAACCACACAAAAATACGTCACAAGTAGTTGACAACATTCGGTGATTCAGCCTTTATTAGCATATAGACTGTTAGTTAGAACACCCCTAGATATAGCTAAATAATATCTATATACATATATATACATACAACATCCCAGGTCCTGACCTGTTCAAGAGGTCCCTAAGCTGGCACGTAGGCTAGCCTAGACTCTATACTCACCTAGTCCCTCTAAACTACTAAAGCGAGGGAAAGTACGTTCTTAGGTCTTCAAAACTCAAGTCAAGTGGAACGTCATCAAAAGATAGAACATCATCTGCTACTCCTCTGCACGATCAGACTTTTCCACAGGACGTCTCTCTGGTGCCTCATGAAGTAACCACACAATAGGAATCTCGTACACAGGATTTAGGTTAAAGTACACATACGAACGGGGTGCAGATGTTGGCTGGTCTCACAGTATATACATATAATCAGAGAACGATATTCACCCTAGACTAAGAAGACTATCTAGAGCAGAACTTCTTGCGAACGGTCATCAGCGAACTATGGTTAGATACTCTTACTTCCATCTGAAGGGGAAAGGGAGAGAGAAGGGGTAAGAACTTGGGAGTTCTTATTAGGGTCGGGGTTATTAGTTACGTTTATTTATTTGGGGTCGATTAGTAGACGAGTAACATAATATAGCTAAGCAGTAAACAGAAGATAAAGATAGAAAGAGAAAGTAGAGACAACAAAAAGCAGAACACAAACAAAAGAATACAAGAAAATAAAACATAGAAATAGCATACGAGCAGACAAACATAAAGAAGTAGATCACACACAGAAAGGAATGCAACAGAGAATGATGCGCAGACAAGAATGATGCATGTCTAGCCCTAGCGCAGGCCATGAGCTCATGTGTCGGTTGGCTGCCCGCAATCCCGACATTTATCCGGTCACGAGTAATCCCGATTTCCCGAATACGATTTTCCGTTCCTAAATAAATGCGCATATAATAATAGCCACTCATTTGAGACAGCCTCTACTTACTGCAGGAAAATATATATATACTCTGCTCTGCTCTGGGGAAGCGGAAAATAGCTGTAGGTAACTTAGTTTCCCTACAGAAGCTCTGGGTTGCATTAAGCAACTAATATATATTAAATATAGCTCTGGGTTACATCAAGCAACTAATATATATATAAATATAGCTCTGGGTTGCATCAAGCAACTAATATATATATATAAATATAGCTCTGGGTTGCATCAAGCAACTAATATATATATATATATATATATATATATATATATATATATAGCTCTGGGTTGCATCAAGCAACTAATATATATAAATATCTCTTTATTATATTACTCTTCTCTTTATATCTCTTTACTCTGTTCTGGTTTCTCTTTTTTCTGTATCTCTTTACTCTATTTTAATTACTCTGTTCTCTGTATCTCTTTTCTCTTCTCTGATTACTCTTTTCATCTGTATCTATATTACTCTTTTTCTCTTTATCTCTTTACTTTACTCTGGTTACTCTGTTTTCTGTGTTTCTCTACTCTGCTCTGATTTCTCTGCTTAACGTATGTATTTAAAGTTTATGTAAATTTCGGTATGAATAGTTCGCCTGTCCCAAGTATAGGTTCATTAAGTCTATACTGAAATAGTTTAAATTTTCGTATAATACCTAACCCTAGTCGCAACTCAAGGACTAACTATGTTGCCCTAGTTCGTTCACTAATTTCTGTCTGCTTTTCTGTTATTAAAACCTTGCAGACTTTTCTTTAGTTTTTATCTTTTCTTCAACTTTTTATCTTTCTTTTATCTTTGCCTCACTAATATGTTCTTACCACTCCCTAAGTGTTTTATGAAGGTAATTATGAGATTCTGCGCTTAAAGTTGTCTTTCTAAATCTTTTACAGAAAACTGCCTTTTCCGTATTATTTTATTATTTTTATTAAAATATTATTTTTAATTAAATATTATTATTTAATATTTTATTATTATTTATTATTTTATTATTAAATTTTCGAAAATTAACTTTACTTTAACCTTTAACCTTTAAAATTCACTTTTTACCACCCGTAACTTTTAATATTTCTACTTTTACCACCCTAACTTTCAGAAATTACCATATAACCCCTCAAACACCAAATTAATTACTTCCTTGCCCTTTTATGAATCAAAAAGGTGTTCTTCATTGTTCTTCATCACACTCAAAGTGTTCTTCATGTTCTTCATAAATTCTTCAGATTCTTTCTCTGTTTTTACCCGTTTTTCAGTCTTTTTAGCAACCGATTTTTACCATAATTCAAAATAAATTTCCAGCCACTAAAACCCCATCTTTTCTACATGATTTTAACACAAATTGAACCTCAATTTAAGCTCTAGGGTTTCGTTTTCCAGCAGCCACAAGAACACACATTCATAGCTTGAATTTCATTAAATTTCATCAAATTTTCACCAAAATTTCAACAAGAATTACTCATACAAACAATCAATTTCAAGCACAGCAAAACCATATAATAGTCACACAACTCAAACACAATCAATCAAGATTAAATTCGTCAATCCCTACCTGGTTTTGTTGCTCCTAATTCGGTTAAACTTTCAGGTGGTCCTTAAGCACTTTTTCCTCCTAAATCACATCAAGAACAACTTTAAATCCAAAAACTCTCAACTGACCAAATCTCACTCAGTATGTTAGGAAGAGATATATCACCTTAGACTTGCTGGAAATTCACGTTTCTTGGCCCTCAAGTCAAGTTAAGCATGATTCCTAAGGAAGAACATCAAGAAAACACATGTTTTGCATGGTTTTCCTTGAAAACCGAATTGAAATGGGAGAGAGACAGCCATCTCACCTTATTTCCATCCTTGATAAGTTACATGGTTATGTAGAGGAAGAAGAGAGGATCATTTTGGTGAAATTGGAGTTTTGATTTGAGTTTTAGTTCAGAAGAAATCAAGGTTTGAAGATTAAGTGTTCATGAAAGTTTCTCTCTTTTCTCTCTTGTTATTTTCGGCCAAAATGATGAAATGAGACAGCCTTGGAGGTCTTGGAAGTATAAGGTGAGTTGTGATTGGTTGGCTTGGAGGTGGATTAAAATAATATTAAAATATCTCAGGTGTATAACTACTAAAACTAGGTGTATCAGAACACTTGTAAAAACATCTCTAAAAATTATTTTCTGAGCTACTAGCATAAATGACACTAGTAACATATTTATTATGAGAATATAGCATGTATGATGAGGCCTTAGCATTGCTAAATTTATCAGAGAGTGTTGGTGCTAAGCTGCACCAGTAAACCGTAAACTCGGTTAAACCGATTTTCTGTTTTTAACAAAAACAGACCAGGTAACCTTATAATATCATTCAAGCATTTTCTAATACTAATATAATGATAATATTATACTATTATCTCTCTCCTCTCATGAATCGAGTCCGGTTCGTCAAACAGAGACTATTTACGAAAATCAGAATCAAAACTGCCAACCGATACGGTTCAAAAACTAGGTACTTCGCGATTGCATTATCGAGCTTGCCTCAGAGGAGGTTCTAGCTTATAGATGACATAATGATAATTAGGATTGAGATGCTTGATGATATACCAGAGATGTTCCCTTTACTGATCTTCCGGAGAAATCCGTACTTTCAGAAAAGATCTCATGTACTCAAAAATCAGGGTTGTTACAGTACGCGTGTATGACGCTTACGCGTGGGTGTGTATTTCAGCCTATAGATGCGCACGCGTAGAGCACGCATACACATCGGCAAGCTAACGTTGGTGGTCCAACGTTGGGTCCAACGTACGCGACAAAGTTCCAAGAAATTAGGATCCAATCACTTAAGATTGCCAAAGAGATCAATGAATGCATTGATTGAGGAAGAGATGAGAATGAACTTAATCCGGAGAATGAAACATCTCCTAAGCCCAATGAATTTCCCATTTCTGATCTACCCATTCTCTTTATTTTCTGTTATTTACTTTCATGCTTAATCAACCCATTCCCATTTATTTTCCTGCACTTTAAGCTTCTGCACTTTAATTTCAGTTGTTTACTTTCAGTCATTTAAATTCCATGTAATTTACTTTTTCCGCCATTTAATTTTCTGCACTTCCAAATTCAAATCTGCTTAGTTCAACTAGAACACCCCTCCAATTAAAGTTGATCAACCAACCAATCCCTATAGGATTCGACCTCACTCTATTGTGAGTTTTTACTTGACGACGATTCGGTATACTTGCTGAGGGAAAATTGTTGAGAGACAAGTTTTCATGCATCAGCAAGGAACTAAGTTTGGTGTTCCCACACCAACTTAAGTCTAGAAAATCACAAGCATACATGCATGCTAACCATCTCTCAAGTACTTGGGGAACAAGCAACTTTCAATACCTCTTGCATGAAGGCATTCAATCTTTTGGAAGGAATAGACATCATCATCTAAAGAGATGAAGAAGGACACAAAAGCTAAGGATGGTGATGACAAGGAAGAAACAAGTGAACTCCAAGAGGTTGTACTGTGACTTAACTATCTTTAGTTTGAATGTGATAATTGGAAGTGAAATTGTGCCCCTGTGATTAGTGTCTTGTTAAGTCATGAGTCATTTGCTATTTTGTTTGTTTTTAAGCCTACTAGTCTAAGTGCCTATATCATCTCATCTTACTTGAATTGTCTGCATTGTTCCTCGTGCTTGAATAAAAGAAAAATGTTGTGAAATAGAGAAAGAGTAGAAGTCTATTTTGATGGAGGATAGAATAAATGTGGTGGTATGTGCTGGTTCATTAGTTGATTTATGCATAAGGCTAGAGGTTGGCATGACTTGAGTTACATTCCATGAGACTTGACAAATGAAAGAGGTCCATAATAAAAGAAAGAAAATGAAAGAAACAACAAAAAAAGAAATAAACAAGGCTGGACACCAATGGCTTGAGATTTGGATATATGCCTGTGATGCTTTTGTACAAAGATAAGCTTGGATAACTAGGTTCTAATGGGTGCTTCATCACCTGGCAACTTGGGTTAACTAACTCGGGATTGCCAACCGAAAGTCCACCATCAATAGCGACTTTGAGACAAAGCATTTAGTAACCCAAAGAGGTGTTGGGCACCAATTTCCAAAGAATAAAACAAGCTAAATGCCTGTGGTGTGTGTATACTAAGGAGAAGCTTGAGCAAGTAAGCCCTTAGGGGTGTCTCAACACCTAGCGTCTTGAACCAACTGGGGCGGGAATGCTGGCTGAAAGCTTACTTTAAAGAGCTGCCTTAACACATAGCATTAAGCCTCAGCTAAACAATAAAGCTCAATCAAAAGGAAGAGAGCAAGAAAAACTAAGGACCAAACTATAACAAGTCTCATTTTTTGTGTAATTCAAGTGAGGATCCAAAGGAATATCCATACTTCAGCCACAAATAAAAATCACTAAGACACCATGGATGAAAACCCCATTAACCAGAATTGAGTATCTTTCAATAAAGGCTTATACCTCTCTCTGTTTTCATTCATTATCCTTATATTTTAGTGCTTGCTTGGGGACAACCAAGATTTAAGTTTGGTATTGTGATGACAAGTCATCTTAGGCTAGTTTCACAAGCCTTTTTCTTCTATTTTACTTGGTTTTCATGCATTTCTTAAGCAATAAATAAGCATTTGAATGAAGTTCTCACCATACACTCATATGTCAAGGACTAAGTGAATTTTGGCCAATTTTATGCAAATAACTCAAGAAAATGTGGAATAAATGAATTATACTAATTAAGTGCATAAGATGGCAGAGCTTTGATGCATTTTGTCCTTGTGATCAGGAGCAAAGGAAAAGCATCTTTGGCGCTATGTTGTGTGAAGAGCACTATGTTCCCTGCAGCATACTATTTACCAGGGACGCATACGCGTGTAGCACGCGTACGCGTCGAAGTTGCAATTCTGGAAGGCCACTCGTACGCGTGAGTTATGCATACGCATGGAAGTGGGATCAACGTTCTTCATCAAAGAACGCTTCATTCATTATCAAAGAGCGCCTGCGACAACGCTCGAAGTTGGAGTCAAAATTTGGCTATCGACGTGTACGCGTCAATGACGCATACGTGTGGAAGAGGCATTTGGGAACAAGCATGCAAACGCGTGGATGGACGCAGCAGCGTGGAATGGACATTTTGCAATCCACGCGTACGCGTGGGTGACGCGTACGCATGGGAGGGCGTTCTTGCTGCGAACGCTATCCTCGAATGGAGAACGCTACAATGGACGCGTACGCGTACGGGATGCGTACTCGTGGATGATGCTGAAGTTTGACGACACGCATGCGTAGGCTACGCGTGCGCGTGGATGCTCGAGCGCTCCGTTCTTCTAAAGAACACCACGTTCTCCTGGGAGCTGAATTTTGAGTCAAGTAAAAAGCCCACATCAAGAGACTTCTAAGTACACCTGAAGCAACCTCTGAACTAGTATAAATAGAGAACTTTAATCATCAGAAGGGAGCTTTTTGACACTTGAAAAATAGAGACTTCTTCAGATCTTCTTCTACTTTTCTTTTAGATCTTTTTGTACTTTGACACTTGGAGGATTTTAGATTCTGCACTTTTTCTTCTTTTCTGTTTAGTTTATGCATTTTTCTCTTTTATGTTTACTGGAGCAATGATAAACTAAACCCCACTTTCATTAGGGGGAGGAGCTCTATTGTAATCATAATGAATCAATAAAATTCTTCTTCTTCTCAATTCATTTGGGTAGCTATTGGATATCTTCTATTTTGTTTGTGAATTATTCACTCCAGAAGGGGGTTTAATTCAATTGAATGCTTGTGTGAGCCTCGGAAGGGGAGCTCTATCCTTCACTACTCTCTTGATCAACACTATTCAGGAGGAATTGAGATCTTGAGAGTTAGTGGCTTATGGATGAGAGAAATGCACTTAACCTCTTCTCATGACAATTAGATCAAGGAATTGGCAAGACTGATTGTGATTAGAGAGATTGGATTGCCAAGGAATTGGGATCCAATCAATTTCAATCCGCCATAGATCTATTCATATGATTGAAAAAGGAGTTGAGACCCAATTGATTCTTGAGGATTATGATATCTCCAATCCCTGATGAATCACTTCCATTGATTTTTCTTCACTTGAGAGCTTTCTGATTTCATTCCAATTTAATTTGTTCATTACTGTTTTAGTTCCTGCACCCATTTCCCTTTATAATTCAGCAGTTTAAGTTCCAATGCAATTTAGATTCTGCTCTTTTACCTCCCCTGTACTTTAAGATTCAGTCATTTACAATTCTTGCAATTTAAGATTCAGCTCCTTTAATTTCTTGCTCTTTTAGTTTCTGTCAATTTACATTTCATCTCTTTAGATTTCTTGCAATTTACTTTTTGTTATTCAAGTTTCACTCAAATCACCCACTGTCAGCTTAACTAAATTTATCACCTAACTAAAATTGCTTGATCCATCAATCCCTGTGGGATCGACCTCACTCTGGTGAGTTATTACTACTTGATGCGACCCGGTACACTTGTCGGTTAGTTTTTGTGGAATCGATTTTCCCTCATCAAAAAGATTGCTCCAATTAAATGAGTTGGATGAATTCCGACAAGCTGCATTTGACAATGCAAAAATTTAAAAAGAAAGAGATAAGAAATGGAATGATCAAATGATCGCATCTAGAGTCTTTGAGCTGGGACAGAAGGTTTTACTCTTCAATTCTAGGCTCAAGCTTTTCCCTGGGAAGCTTAAGTCTAAGTGGATAGAACCTTTTCTGGTCACTCACCCTACGGTCATATAGAGCTCCAAGACATACACTCTGCAAAAAGATTCACGGTGATTGGATAGAGAGTCAAGCATTATCTAGGGGATCAAGCTAGTGATGGTAAAGAAGCGCTTGTTGGGAGGCAACCTAACCATAAGTAGCATATTATTATTTTTAGTCCTTTCACTTAATCTTGGTTTTATTCTATTCCAATTCATTTCTATTAACTTTCATCGTCTCCCCTTGCTGTTCAATACTTGTGATCATGTGCAGCACTTAGATTAAAAATAGGAACACTCAAAATTGAATCCAGAACACCCTCGAAAGGACAAGAGCTAGCGTTGTAGACCACTAGGGGATGCCCTGGGTGTTCAACGCCCAAAGGGGAGTGAAAGACTTGGCATTGAAACACCACAAGAGGGGCTATTTAGGCGTTCAACGCCCATTGAGGGAAGAAGAGCTGGCGTTGGACACCACCAAGGGGGTACCCTGGGTGTTCAACATCCCAAATGGAATACAAAGCTAATGTTGAACACCAGCAGGGGGTCTCCTAGGCGTTCAACGCCCATTGAGGGATAAAGATTTGGCGTTGAATGCCACCAGGGGGGTTCCCTGGGCGTTCAACGCCCACAAAGAAGAGCCAGCCATCCATTCGAATTCCAAGGAAGGAGGGGTTTGACTTGGTCAAACCATATCTTTTTCAAAACCATATCTTGTCATCAATTTTCTCTTCAAATCAATAACTTTTTCAAATTAAACCATATCTTTCTCACAACCTCATCTTTTCAAATTAAAAATTCAATTCGTTTTCAAATCTTTTTAATCTACATCCTATCTTTCTTATCTTTTCACAATCTTTTTCAAATCCTTTTCAACTCTTTTTAAACAATCATTCTTCATTTAATTTAATTTTTAATCATATCTTTTTATCATATCTTTCAAATTTAATTTAATCATCCCTTTCCTTTTATAAAGGACCCACCCTCCCTCCCTCTTCCTCGTCATTCAAATCCCACTATCTCCCTTACGCCTCTCTTCCCTTCTCCCACGCCCTCTCTCTGTCCATTTTGCTTGGGACGAGCAAACCTTTTAAATTTGGTGTGGTAAGAGCGTTGCTTTTTCAGTTATTTAACACCCATGGCTCCAAGCGATGGAAGATCCACATCAAGAAACAAGAAAGAGAGGGGTTGGGAAGTCATGTTTGACTTAAAAGAAGACGAATATCTAAAAATCCATGAACAGATTCGAATGAGGGGTTGGGAAAATCTGGCCAACCCTAGAACCAATGTTGGATTAGGAATGATCCAGAAATTTTAGGCAAATCTGTGAATGACAGAAAAACAAAGGCAAGATGGAAAAGGATTCCATACTTGGCACACTATGATTCGAGGAAGATTGTTGTACTTTGATCTGGATAAAGTGAGGGAGACTATCAAATTGCCTCTGCAAAAGGATGACCCTAACTACTTTAATAGGAGGGTGGTAGCTAATCCAAAGTTAGATCAAGTCCTTGAAGACATATTATTGCTTGGATCTAAGTGGATCAATGATAAGAAAGACAAACTAAACCAACTAAGAAGAATGGATCTCAAATCAGATACTAGGGGATGGCTGGACTTCGTCGGACACTCTATACTTCTCACTAGCAACCGTTCTAAAGTTACTGTTAGTAGAGCAGTAATGATCCATTGCATCATGTTGGGTAATGAGGTGGAGGTTCACTAGATAATCCCTTGTGAATTCTACAAATTTGCAAATAAGACTTCCACTCAGGCCAAGCTGCCCTACCCAAACCTCATCTCTCGCCTGTGTAGTGAGGCAGGAGTCATGTTTGACACAGACACATACATCCCCGTGGAAGCTCCAATCACCAAAGATGTGATGGAGAGCTCCAGAGGTTCAACGCCAGAAAGGTTGCAACAACTAGAGGAGAAGCTAAAGAGGAAGACACCTGAGACAACCCAAGAGCAGAATAATCCTCCAATTAAATATTGGACTCAATTGGTAGCTTCAGTTGAATAGCTGCAAGCCACTATGGAACAATTGAGAGAGGAGCAAAAGAACCGATCTTGCATGCTACAAAAGTTGGTTGAAGAATGCAAGAATCAGGGGCGTGCAGAGGAAGAGCTGAAGTGCCAAAAAGTAGCCCGGGAAGAAGGTAATGACCAGAAAAATTAAGGTGGTTGAGTTTCAATCCTATCCTGTGCCTATTCTAATTCATGTTTTTCATATTTATGTTTACATGATAACTAGTAGAATTTTTGTTTTTCTTTTTCTAGTTCTTTATTTTCTAGTAATTAATTTTCCTTTATGTCGATTGAGTATGAAATGTTCCACTTATCATTCCATTAAATTTAAATAAAATGTCTTTTTTTTCAAAAAGGAGAAGTAAAATACAAAATTTCTTGAGTTGATTATACAGCATTCATTCTAATGCAAAAAGTGGTGGCCTTGTATTTACTCTCTGAATGCATGAATTAACTGTGCATAATCGACTTGAGGTTGAGGGTGTTAGCTCTTGGAAGAACAAGTGAATCTAGAGAAATATTATTGGCTCTCAGAAAAATCCAAATTATTTATATTCTTGAAGCAAAAGAAACAGCATTCCCATTTCAGAAAAAAAGAGAGAGAAAAAGAAAAAGAAAAAGAAAAAAAATGCTCATAAAAGAAAAATCAAAAGAGCAAGGATCCAAGGCTTTGAGCATCAATGGTTAGGAGGTTAAAAATCAACCTAAAAAGCTCAAATGAGTTACTATCCCAAACTAAATTCTTGTGGTGTGAAGGTGTCAAGTGAAACACTTGAGACTAAGCAGTTAAAGTCGTGATCCAAAGTAAAAGAGTATGCTTAAGAACTCTGGGCACCACTGATTGGAAATTTAACCAAAGCTAAATACGAATCCAAAGGATTCTCCCAGTTAAGTGTCTGTGGCGTTTATGTATCTGATGGTAATACGGGAAAACAAAACGCTTAGGGTCACGACTAGGCTCAACAAGGTGCAAAGCACCAAAGAGGAAGCTACATTCAAGAATTGAGAAGAACTTAAAGAATGGAACCAATAATATTATCTAGACTCTAACTCTGAGAGATTCCAATGCCTCTGAACTTCAAAGGGAAGTGAGATGCCAAAACTGATCAGAAGTAGAGACCTATTAGCCCACTCAACGATTAGAACTGAGCTTCACTGAAAACTCTAAGACTTATTGTATTTTTCTCTTCTTTTTAATCCTCCTTATTTTTGGTTGCTTGAGGACAAGCAACGGTTTAAGTTTGGTGTTCTGATGAGTGGATATTTTATATGCTTTTTGGCATCAATTTCTTAGTGTTTTTAGTATGTTTTGTTGAGTTTTAGTAGGTTTTAATGCAACATTTACTTCTTTGGACATTACTTTGAGCTTTTATGTTTTTCTGTGATTTAGGTGAATTTTGGATGAATTTGGTGATGTTCTGGCAAAGTCTGATTCAGAGGCAAGGAAAGCAAAACAGATGCTGTCAGATTTTGACCTCCATGCATTCAAACATGTATTTCTAGAGCTACAGAGGTCCAAATGACGCGTTTGCAATGGCGTTAGAAAGCTAACTTTCAGGGCTTTCTAGAAATATATAATGGTTTATGCTTTTCTTCAGATTGGACAGCCCAAAATGGGCGTTGAATCCCCGAACTACCCCCTATAGGGCATTCAATGCTCCAAGAGGACCAAGGTTGGCGTTGAATGCCCAAATGTAACGACCCAGTTTTTGGTACATCATGATCATACTAGAAACTGAGCGCTACCAACTTGTCTTCCTAATTATTATCTATTGTTTATTATATGAGCTTGATTCGTTGTTAAAAGCGTAGTTATTTTTCGAGGTACTGTTTTTTAAAACGTTTGGATTAATAAACAGAATCATTTACAATCAATTTACAAATGATAACAAATAAAACAGTTATAAACAGCCACATATAAATACACTTCAAGAGTTAATAACATTCGGTTATCTAGCCTTTTATTAGAGTAAGTATCTTTAGTTAGAACACCCCTAGATATAGCTTGATAATAACTATATACATATATATTCATACAACATCCCAGGCCCTGACCTGTTCAATAAGTCCCTAAGCTGGCACCCAGGCTAGCCTATACTCTATACTCACCTAGTCCCTCTCACTGCTAAAGCGAGGGAAAGTACGTTCTAAGTCTTCAAAACTCAAGTAAGGTGGAACGTGATCAAAGGCGAAAGTGTAACGACCCAACTTTCAGAATGTCATGATCGTACCGAAAGTAAGGCGTTACAAACCGGCTTTCCTTTATTAACTATTTACTATTAAGCCTTTAGTTCGATATCGCGATTTAGTTTTATAGAAAATTCCAGAAAATTTTGTTCTTGTTTATCAAAATTATATAGCAAACATTTCAAAGTAATAATAATCACATAATTATTAATAATAATATCTGACATACAAAAGATTTCAAATAAAACTCAGATACAAATCCTATCCCTCTGTATAAAATAAAAACCTTAAGCAATAAGAGTGAGGGAACTCTATGAAAGCAACTCAAATCAAAAACTTAACTCATAAATAAGGTTTAACAATCGCCCGCAGCTTCAAACGGAGTCTTCGAACCTGTGTCACTGAAAGGGTGGAAGATTTTGGGGTGAGAACAAACCACACATTCTCAGTAGGGAATGGGAATGCCGTAAAAGTAATGATTTACATGCAAATAATTAACTCAAGTTTCCAATGTAGTTTTCTTTATCAAACCTTTTCAAAAATTTCTTAAGACTTACTTGAAACCGTTTAAATCCCTTTCTTTAATTTGTATTACTTACATAAAGTCTCAATCGCACTAGCAATTCATCAGCTACAAATAGCATTCCTCAACCATCACAGTAACTAAGTAAATCAGCAACATAAATAATATACCCAAACCTCATTTCACAAATACCATTCCTCAATACTTTACTAAGTTCACAGCATCAACAAAAATATCTATTCAAACACACAAGCAAGTAACTAAAACAAACAGCACAATCACAAAGAAACAAGACAAGCAACACAAATTACAAAGAAATAAAACAAGCAAATACAATCAAATGCAGATGCGCAAATAAGGATGATGCATGTCTAGCCCTAGTGCAGGTAATGAGCTCATCTGTCGGTTACTTACCCACTCCCGACGTTATCCAGCAACCTCTGTCTGGATAAGGCTTTCCTATTGGCTATACCCCTGTGTACAGGAAATAACCCCTCTGCCACCACAGGGTCTACTGCACGTAGGAAATAACACATCTGCCACTGCAGGGATGTACGCCGACACACCTTCTGTATACAGGAAATAACCCCTCTGCCACTACAGAAATGGAACAGGTGGTCACGGTACTTCTATAGCAGGAAATAACCCCTCTGCCTTACAGAAATAAAATATGGATCTGTACCATAGGAAAGCGTTCTCAGTGATCACACCATTATCTATCTGACTGCCTCACTGCAGCAGATGATCATACAAGTATATCTGGAGTTGCCTTAACGCAACAAATGATTAAACACATCTCTTGGGTTGCCTCAAGCAACAAATAAATATCTCTTGGGTTGCCTCAAGCAACAAATCATCACATAATCATTCTCATTATCATCATTCATCATCATTCTCATTATTCATCATCATAAGTTATCATTCTCGTTGTTCAACTCCAGTTACATATTCTTATACAATATCTCTCTCTTTCTTTATCCAATCATGTTTTACGACTTCCACTTTTACAACCTCTTAACTCGAACCAATTTTAAAACTATTTTCTAGTCTAATTTTCTTTCGGAAGACTCAAGAAAATCATTTGTTTTAAATTCGTTAGATACTTTTGAGAACATCACCCTCTTACTAAAAGTAACCAAATAAAACTCTTTTTCAAGTTTACTAACTTCCCAAGGACTCAAAGACCATCTCTCTTTATCATTCAAATTCAAATATTATATATTCATTAAACTTCTAAAAAGTAATCCTTCATTGCAAACCCCAAGCTTAACTCTCTTCATATTAAATAAACCTCAAAACATAACTTCTTTCATAAATATTTCAAACTTGAACATAAACTTTTTCTTAATAATTCAAATTCAAAATAGTATAATTTTTTTCTTACCTAAATAAAATTCAAAACATAATACACTCTATTATTAGTGAAGCAACTCTAATAAAATCGTTTTCGTAATAGATTCAGCCCATACATAATACTTTAATCACTAAATAAAACTTTAAATAATAGAACTTTCCAAATCCAGTTCTTATAAAATAACGTTTCCAAATAAAACCTCAAATTTTACAAAATTCCGGCAGCACCTCCTCTAAAACTCGGACTTAGCCACCCTTACGGGTTCCCTCTTTCTCAACAAATCTCCAATTCTTTTATCAGCAGTTATCACAATAGAAGCTCAATAATCATCTCATCATAAATCAGTTTGAAAACCAACATCCTAACATGAATTAAAATCAGAGTTTCTATAAACCATTCTTTAAAAAGTAAACTAGTTCAGCTTCAAGAATTCATAACTAATATTTGAAACACAAACTTTTTCATATTTCTAGTTATTCATAAAGTAATTTAGTTATTAGCAAAGTTACCATTTTATTCTAAAGATCATATTTTAAGAAAATAGTTCAGTGGTCAACCTTCAATTCTTTAACCGTCCTCAAAATCAACTCTAATTAGACATAAATCAACAATAATAACCAACTTGGCATAATCAACTAAAATTGGAATTTTCAGCAAACCTAAAATAATCAGAAAAACCCGTAACAATCACGGCCTTAAATCAAAGTAAACCTCATCAATTAATTACTCACGGCAACGAAGCCATTCAATATCACAGCCATAACCTGAACTCAGTTCACATCCCCATCCAACTTCAATTATAACTCAGAATAATTACCACAACTAACTTTTCTCAAGTACATTTCATTCAAATTCAAATATTTCAATTTAATAAGTAACATTAAATGAATCACCACTTGCAGCCACATTTCAACCTGTTCCAACCAATCACAAGTCCATTTCACAGCCATTCCAATATATTAAAATTCCAATTCAATATCAAATAATTCAAAATAACTCACTCAAGATCAGAATCTCAGCCATCCTATCACAAAATCAGTAATTCAAAATACAATTCACAACCAGATTCCAGCCAATTCAGCAATATCACATAAAATCAGAATTTCCAACAAATCCATTAAAATTAGAACACCAATATCAATTACAGCTTCAAACACTCACAACAACAAAACCGAAAGACATTCACAGCAACAATCTAAACTCAATTCATCAATTATCTATACAACCGGTTTTGAATAATTAACTCAGCATATTTCAATTTAATAAGTTACACTAAATTAATCATTATTTACAACAACATTTAAGTTCAATCACAGCTCAGAATAATCACAACGATTAACTAATTTCAAATGCATTTTAAGTCATTCATGTCAATTAAGAAATTCTTAACCATTGTTAACCATTTGCACTTATCCAATAACTTGGTAGGCATTCTAAATTAAAAACATTAAATCCCCAATCTCAATGTCGCATTAACAACGCAATCAAACCAAACAGCAGCCTCGGTGACATTTTTCCTATGAGTTCCCTTCCTCTGGCAACAACAACACAGCAGCTCAGAACTGGTGAATCTGGCCCAGTTTTAGTAGTGTTTCTCCGATGATAGCGCTCTGGCGAAGGCTGAACAGAGAACAGGGATGAGCAGGAACCCAGACAGGCTGCGGCAGAATCAGAACGGCAGCTCTAACTAACCCTGACGACCTTCTAGTAGCAACACCGAGGGCATCTATGGCAGAAATGGGGGTAGCAGCAACGTGAGGTGGCAACGGCAGCAAGCAAGAACATTGAATTCAAAACAAATAAAAGGAACAGCTATGGAAATTCAGGGCTAACTTAAATCAAGATAACAGCAAGAATGTCTTACAATAATTAGAAGGTAATAACAGAACGAAGAAGCTACGGCAGCAGTATAGGCAACTGCAACAGCAAGCTCGGAGGGTGGCAGAGCAACTTCCTCCTCCATCGACGGCTTGGTGAGACGCGGCAGCAGCAGGGTGCAACAACGGCGGCACTGCAGCTCAGTAACGGCGACGTGGTGGCAGCTCGCGTGGATGGCGACGGCAATCCACAGCACTAACGGCGACAAGGCTGGTCGCGGGCTTTTTCCTCGCGGTGTCTGGCTCTCTCTCCGTGCTTGATGGCATTCGGTGGCAATGGAGGCATGGCGGCAACGCAGCAAAAGTTCCCTCCTCCCTTGGCTCTCGCACGGTTTTTCCTTCCTCCTTGAGCAGCGATGACGGCGTCCTCTTCGTCGGCAATAATGACGGCGGTGATGGCGAGGCGGGCTGGACGTGGTGCAGCTCCGTCCACAAGGTGTGGGTGTGTGACAGAAGGGGTGTGGGCTTAATGAGTGCGGTGTCCTGAGTGTGTATGTGTGCCACGGTGAAGCTGAGGAAGAGAGGGGAGTCTGTACGCTTGTGATGAGGGTGACGGCGCTGAGGAGAGTGGGGGAGGGTTAGGGTTTCTGATTAGTAACTTAGGGTTTCCAATTTGGGAAATTAGGGTTTCTGAATTTGATTTGGGAATTAGGGTTAGAAATTAGGGATTTTATAAAGAAATATGGATAGATATGAATAGATATTTTGATAAAATTGGAGGATAGAGTAATTTTAAAATCTAATATACTCTCTTAAAAATATTTAGGAACATTATTTATCAACATATTGCTAAATTAGATCAATTATTTCTAATTTACATTATAAAATGAACAAGTTAATTATATTTTGTAAAGTACAATTTAAATTCAAATATCAATTTTCTAGATTAAATCATACAAATCTCTATTATTTTTCTATCTCTGAAACTTTAATTCTCAATTTATAAAGTAATTAATTATAATAAAAATTGTACATAAATATTAATTGACTTAAACTTAAAGTATTTATAAATATCAATCTAATAATTTCTAATAAAATAATTTCTAGGAGTTCAAATTAATTACATAATTCATTTAAAATTTAATTTATTTAAATTAAATTATACAATTCTTTCTTATTTTTCAATTACCAAAATTATAATTTCAATTATACCAAATATCTAATAAAGATTATATAAGAATTCTAATTAATTTAAACTTCAATTTTCATGAAAATGTATTTAATTACCTTTAGTAAATTAATTTTCTTAAAATAAAGTTATCAACAAATATAATAAATCACAAATAACTAATTATTTGATTTTCAAAAACTAGGGTTGTTACAGGAAGTTTGTCTACTTCTCTTCTGCACGATCATACATCGTCAAAGAGCGTCTCTCTAGTACTTTATTGAGTGGCCGCATAACAGCAACATTGTACGGAGGACTTAGGTTAAAGTTCGTAGATAAACGGGATGCGGATGTTGGCAGGGTTATTAGTTATGTTCATTAATTCTGTGTTGTTTGGCAGATGAATAACAGAATATAGAAAAGCAGCAAGCAGAAAAGGGATAAATAGAAAAAATTGAGAAAATAGAAAATAGAACACAAACAGAAGAATACAAGAAAGTAAAACACAGACACTGACAATAGAATACAAACAGGGAAAGCATACATTCATACAATAATCATAACAGAGGAAATGTATAACTAAGTATGATGCATGTCTAGCCCTAGTGCAGGAAATGAGCTCATCTGTTGGTTACTAACCCGCTCTCGACATTACCCAGCAACCTCTGTGATGAGCGGATAATTTATACCCTTTTTGGCATTGTTTTTAGGTAGTTTTTAGTATGTTTTAATTACTTTTAATTATATTTTTATTAGTTTTTATGCAAAAATCACATTTCTGGACTTCACTATGAGTCTGTGTGTTTTTCTATAATTTTAGGTATTTTCTGGCTGAAATTGAGGGACCTGAGCAAAAGTCTAATTTAGAGGCTAAGAAAGGACTGCAGATGCTGTTGGATTCTGACCCTCCTGCACTCAAAACGAATTTTTTGGAGCTACAGAAGCCCAATTGGCACGCTCCTAATTGTGTTGAAAAGTAGATATCTTGCGCTTTCCATAAATGTATAATACTCTATATATTTCTCGAGATTTGATGGCCCAAACGGGCGTTCAAACGCCCACCAAAGACCCTTTTCTGGCGTAAAACGCCAAAACTGGCACCAGAACTGGAGTTAAACGCCCAAATTGGCACCCAAGCTGGCGTTTAACTCCAAGAATGGCCTATGCACGTGAAAGCTTCAAAGATCAGCCCAAACACTCACCAAGTGGGCCCCGGAAGTGGATTTCTGCACTATCTGCAGTTAGTTACTTATTTTCTGTAATCCCTAGTAACTAGTTTATTATAAATAGCACTTTTTACTATTGTATTCGCATACTTTATCATCTTTGGGACTTTATGTTCACATTTGGGAGGCTGGCCACATGGCCATGCCTAGACCTTTTTCTTATGTATTTTCTACGGTGGAGTTTCTACACCTCATAGATTAAGGTGCGGAGCTCTGCTGTTCTTCATGAATTAATGCAAGTAGTATTGTTTCTCTTTCAGTTCACGCTTACTTCTTCTCCAAGATATACTTTCATACTTAATTCAGTTAAGTCAGAATGAAGGGGTGACCCGTGACAATCACCCACTATCTTCCTTACTCACTTAGCCAAGATCCGCGTGCCTGACAACCACAAGTGGTCTACATGATGTTCAACGTAGTCATTGGACGATAGCCAGAGTATTTTCTCTTGGGTTTCTAATCCATGGACCGAGTCCGTGAGGTTAGAACCTTTGTGGTATAGGCTAGAACCAAGTGGCAGCATTCCTGAGATCCGGAAAATCTAAATCTTGTCTGTGGTATTCTGAGTAGGATCTCGGAAGGTATGACTGTGACGAGCTTCAAACTCGTGAATGTTGGGTGCAGTGACAGTGTGCAAAAGGATAGAGAGATCCTATTCCGACACTAGTGAGAACCGGCAGATGATTAGCCGTGCGGTAGCTGTACCTGGAATTTTTCATCCGAGACGAGAAGTTCGACAATTGATTAGCCGTGCAGAAACCGTACCTGGTATTTTTCATCCGAGAGGATCCTACAGCTTGCCATGGAAGGAAGCACGCATGAATGGAAGAAGACAATAGGAAAGCAGAGGTTCAGAAGCAACAAAGCATCTCCAAACGGTTATCTGAAATTTCCACCAATGAATTACATAAGTATCTTTATTTTACTTTATGTTTTATTTATCTCTTAATTATCAAAACCTCATAACCATTTGAATCCGCCTGACTAAGATTTATAGGATGACTGGTGCACGAAATTGTTATCCCTGGTAATGGCTCCAAAAACTTGGTGCTCTAATCTTAATTCATAATTTGTCACAACTTCGATACAACTAACCAGCAAGTGCACTGGGTCGTCCAAGTAATAAAACCTTACGTGAGTAAGAGTCGATCCCACGGAGATTGTTGGTATGAAGCAAGCTATGGTCATCTTGTAAATCTCAGTTAGGCAGATATCAAATGGTTATGGAGTTTTTGAATAATAATAATAATAAATAAACAGAAAATAAAGATAGGAATACTTATGTAAATCATTGGTGAGAATTTTAGATAAGCGTATAGAGATGCTTTCGTTCCTCTGAACCTCTGCTTTCCTACTGTCTTCGTCCAATCATTCCTACTCCTTTCCATGGCAAGCTTTATATAGGGCATCACCGTTGTCAATGGCTACATCCAATCCTCTCTTGTGAAAAAGGTCCAAATGCTCTGTCACGGCATGGCTAATCATCTGGAGGTTCTCGATCATACTGGAATAGGATTCACCCTCCTTTTTGCGTCTGTCACTACACCCAGCACTCGTGAGTTTGAAGTTCGTCACAGCCATCCCTTCCCAGATCCTACTCGGAATACCACAGACAAGGTTTAGACTTTCCGGATCTCCGGAATGGCCATCCATGGGTTCTAACTTATACCACGAAGATTCTAATATCTCGGACTCGGTCCCCTGTATTAGATATCAAAGAGATACTCATTCTAGCTTGTTTGCATGTAGAACGGAAGTGTTTGTGAAGCACGCATTCATAAGTGAGAATGATGATGAGCGTCACATAATCATCACATTCATCATGTTCTTGGGTGCGAATGGATATCTTAGAAGCGGAATAAGTTGAATTGAATATAAAACAATAGTACTTTGCATTAAATCATGAGGAACAGCAAAGCTCCACACCTTAATCTATGGAGTGCAGAAACTCTACCGTTGAAAATACATAAATGATAATGGAGTTCATTGGTCTTGGCCCTAGTGGGGAACCGGAGTAACCAAGACTAAAAGAGATCCGAAGATGTAAATACAATAGTAAAAAGTCCTATTTATACTAGACTAGCTACTAAGGTTTACAGATGTAAGTAATTGATGCAGAAATTCACTTCTGGGGCCCACTTGGTGTGTGCTTGGGATGAGCATAAAGTTTACACATGCAGAGGCTTCTTTTGGAGTTGAACGCCAAGTTGTAACGTGTTTTTGGCTTTCAACTCTGGTTTGTAACGTGTTTCTGGCGTTTAACTCTAGACTGCAGCGTAGAACTGGCGTTCAACGCCCTTTTGCGTCATTTAAACCCGGGAAAAGTATGGCTTATTATATATTGCTGGAAAGCCCTGGATGTCTACTTTCCAACGCCGTTGAGAGCGCACCATTTGGAGTTCTGTAGCGCCAGAAAATCTACTTTGAGTGCAGGGAGGTCAGAATCCAACAGCATCAGCAGTCCTTCTTCAACCTCTGAATCTGATTTTTGCTCAAGTCCCTCAATTTCAGCCAGAAAATACCTGAAATCACAAAAAAACACACAAACTCATAGTAAAGTCCAGAAATTTGAATTTAACATAAAAACTAATAAAAACATCCCTAAAAGTAACTAGATCCTACTAAAAACATACTAAAAACAATGCCAAAAAGCGTATAAATTATCCGCTCATCACAACACCAAACTTAAATTGTTGCTTGTCCCCAAGCAACTGAAAATCAAACAGGATAAAAAGAAAAGAATATACTATAAATTCCAAAATATCAATGAAACATAGCTCCAATCAGATGAGCGGGACTTGTAGCTTTTTGCCTCTTGAATAGTTTTGGCATCTCACTTTATCCATTGAAGTTCAGAATGATTGGCATCTATAGGAACTTCAGAGTTCAGATAGTGTTATTGATTCTCCTAGTTCAGTATGTTGATTCTTGAACACAGCTACTTTATGAGTCTTGGCCGTGGCCCTAAGCACTTTGTTTTCTAGTATTACCATCGGATACATAAATGCCACAAACACATAATTGGGTGAACCTTTTCAGATTGTGACTCAGCCTTGCTAAAGTCCCCAATTAGAGGTGTCCAGGGTTCTTAAGCACACTCTTTTTTTGCTTTGGACCTTGACTTCAACCGCTCAGTCTCAAGTTTTCACTTGACACCTTCACGCCACAAGCACATGGTTAGGGACAGCTTAGTCTAGCCGCTTAGGCTAGGATTTTATTCCTTTAGGCCCTCCTATCCACTGATGCTCAAAGCCTTGGATCCTTTTTATTACCCTTGCCTTTTGGTTTAAGGGTTACTGGCTTTTTTTTTTTTGCTCTTGTCTCTTGCTTTTAAGAGCTTTTGGCTTTTTCTGCTTGCTTTTTCTTTTTCTTTCTATATTTTTTTTCGCCTTTTTTTCTTTTTTTTTTCCACAAGCTTTTTGTATTCACTGCTTTTTCTTGCTTCAAGAATCATTTTTATGATTTTTCAGATTATCAAATAACATGTCTCCTGTTCATCATTCTTTCAAGAGACAACATATTTAACATTCTTAAACAACAACTTCAAAAGACATATGCACTGTTCAAGCATTCATTCAGAAAACAAAAAGTATTGGCACCACATCAAAATAGTTAAACTAGTTTCAAGGATGAATTCGAAACCATGTACTTCTTGTTCTTTTGTAATTAAAACATTTTTCATTTTAGAGAGGTGATGGATTCATATTCACTACTTTAAGGCAAAGTTACTTAAATACTAATGATCATGTAATGAAGACACAAATATAAATAAACATAAAGCATAAAAATTGAAAAACAGAAAAATAAATAAACAAGGAGATTAAGGAATGAGTCCACCTTGGTGAGGGTGGCGTCTTCCTCTTCTTGAAGAACCAATGGTGCTTTTGAGCTCCTCTATGTCTCTTCCTTGTCTTTCTTGCTCCTCCCTCATTGCTCTTTGATCTTCTCTAATTTCATGGAGGATGATGGAGTGCTCTTGATATTCCACCCTTAGTTGCTCCCAATAATTATGTGGAGGAAAATGTATCCCCTGAGGTATCTCAGAGATCTCTTGATTTGCAGTCAAATGTTCTACCACTGAGCTATAGACCTTTGAGATGAATCTCTCCATCTCCTATGACTCGGAGGTGGAAGCTTATGTCTTCCCTTTCCTCTTTCTAGAGGTTTCTCTGGCCTTAGGTGCCATCAATGGTTATGGAAAAACAAAAAAGCTATGCTTTTACCACACCAAACTTAGAATGTTGCTCGCCCTCGAGCAAAAGAAGAAAGAAAAGTAGAAAAAGAAGAAGATGTGGAGGAGATGGAGGGATGTGTATATTCGGCTATATGGGTGGGCTTGGGTGGGAAAGAGATTTTGAATTTTTGAAGGTAGGTGGGGTGTATGGATGTGAGTGGCGAATGGAAAACAGAAGGGATGACTGTGAATGGAGAGAGAGAGGGTGATATAAGATTATGAGGAGGTAAGGTGAGTGGAGGTATGTGGGGATCCTGTGGTGTCCACAGATCCTGAGGTGTCAAGGAATTACATCCCTGCACCAATTAGGCATGTAAAATGCCTTTGCATGCAATTCTGGCGTTTAAACGCCGAATTGGTGCTTGTTTTGGGCGTTCAGCGCCCAGATGTAGCATGTTTCTGGCGTTGAACGCCAGTTCTATGCTTGTTTCTGGCGTTCAGCGTCAGCTTTCCTCAGTGTGCATTCCTGGCGTCTGAACGCCAGGATGCTGCTTATTTTGGACGTTCAACGCCAGATCCATGCTCTGTTTTGGCGTTAAACGCCAGCCAGATGCTCCTTACTGGCATTTAAACACCAGTAAGCCCTTCCTCCAGGGTGTGATTTTTCTTCTGTTGTTTTTTATTCTGTTTTTGATTTTTCTATTTATTTTGTGACTCCACATGATCATGAACCTAATAAAATATGAAAGAACAATAAAAATAAAAATAAAATTAGATAAATAAAAATTGGGTTACCTCCCAACAAGTGCTTCTTTAACGTCAATAGCTTGACAGTGGGCTCTCATGGAGCCACACAGGTGATCAGGTCAATTTTATAGACTTTCCAACACCAAACTTAGAGTTTGGATATGGGAGTTCAACACCAAACTTAGAGTTTGGCTATGGCCTCCCAACACCAAACTTAGAGTTTGACTGTGGGGGCTTTAGTTGATTCTGTACTGAGAGAAGCTGTCTATGCTTCCTCTCCATTGTTACAGAAGGAGATTTTTGAGTTTTAAACACAAGGTTGTCCTCATTCAGTTGAAGGATCAATTCTCCTCTGTCTACATCAATCACAGCTCTTGCTGTGGCTAGGAAGGGTCTTATAAGAATGATGGATTCATCCTCATCCTTCCCAGTATCCAGGATTATGAAATCAGCAGGGATGTAAAGGCCTTCAACCTTTACTAACACGTCCTCTACTTGTCCATAAGCCTATTTTCTGGAATTGTCTGCTATCTCTAATGAGATTCTAGCAGCTTGTACCTCAAAGATTCCCAGTTTCTCCATTACAGAGAGTGGCATGAGGTTTATTCCTGACCCAAGGTCACATAGAGCCTTCTCAAAGGTCATGGTGCCTATGGTACAAGGTATTAGAAACTTTGCAGGATCCTGTTTCTTCTGAGGCAATCTTAGTTGATCCAATGCATTTAGTTCATTGGTGAACAGGGGAGGTTCATCTCCCCGAGTCTCATTACCAAATAAATTGGCATTCAGCTTTATGATTGCACCAAGGAACTTGGAAACTTGCTCTTCAGTAACATCCTCATTCTCTTCTGAAGAGGAATACTCATCAGAGCTCATGAAGGGCGTAAGGAGGTTTAATGGAATCTCTATGGTCTCTAGATGAGCCTCAGAGTCCTTTGGTTCCTCAAAGGGAAACTCCTTGTTGATCACTAGATGACCCAGGAGGTCTTCCTCCTTAGAATTCACATCCTCCCCTTCCTCCTTGGATTCGGCCATGATGGTTATATCTATGGCCTTGCAATCTCTCTTTGTATTCTCTTCTGTATTGCTTGGGAGAGTACTAGGAGGGGTTTCAGTGATCTTCTTACTCAGCTGGCCCACTTGTGCCTCCAAATTTCTAATGGAAGACCTTGTTTCATTCATGAAACTCACAGTGGCCTTAGATAGATCAGAGACTAAATTTGCTAAGCTAGATGGATTCTGCTCAGAATTGTACCATTATTAAAGCCTTGTTGAGGCTTTTGTTGATCCTTCCATGAGAGATTTGGGTGATTTCCCCATGACGGGTTATAGGTGTTTCCATAAGGTTCACCCATATAATTTACCTCTGCTATTGCAGGGTTCTCAGGATCATAAGCTTCTTCCTCAGAAGATGCCTCTTGAGTACTGTTGGATGCAGCTTGCATTCCATTCAGACTCTGAGAAATAATATTGACTTACTGAGTCAATATTTTATTTTGAGCCAATATGGCATTCAGAGTATCAATTTCAAGAACTCCCTTCTTCTGAGGCATCCCATTACTCACAGGATTCCTCTCAGAAGTGTACATGAACTGGTTATTAGCAACCATGTCAATGAGTTCTTGAGCTTCTGTAGGCATTTTCTTTAGGTGAATGGATCCACCTGCAGAAGTATCCAATGACATCTTAGCTAATTCAGACAGACCATCATAGAATATATCTAGGATGGTCTATTCTGAAAGCATGTCAGAAGGACACTTTTTGGTCAATTGCTTATATCTCTCCCAAGTTTCATAGAGGGATTCACCTTCTTTCTGTCTGAAGGTTTGGACATCCACTCTAAGCTTACTAAGCTTTTGAGGAGGAAAGAACTTGGCTAAGAAAGCCTTGACCAGCTTATCCCAAGAGTTCAGGCTATCCTTGGGTTGAGAATCCAATCATATTCTAGCTCTGTCTCTAATAGCAAAAGGGAAAAGCATGAGCCTGTAGACTTCAGGATCTACTCTATTAGTCTTAACAGTGTCACATATCTGCAAGAATTCAGTTAAGAACTGAAAAGGATCTTCAGATGGAAGTCCATGAAACTTGCAGTTTTGCTGCATCAGAGAAACTAATTGAGGTTTCAGCTCAAAATTGTTTGCTCTAATGGCAGGAATGGAGATGCTTCTTCCATGTAAATTGGAATTAGGTGCAGTAAAGTCACCAAGCATCCTCCTTGCATTATTATTATTTTCGGCTGCCATCTCCTCTTCCTGTTCGAAAATTCCTGTAAGGTTATCTCTGGATTGTTGTATTTTAACTCCTCTTAGTTTCCTCTTCAGAGTCCTTTCAGGTTCAGGATCTGCTTCAACAAGAATGTTCTTGTCCTTGCTCCTGCTCATATGAAAAAGAAGGGAATAGAAAATAATAATAGGGATCCTTTTTGCCACAGTATAGAGGTTCCCTTGTGTGAGTAGAAGAAGAAAGGGAATAAGAGTGAAAAGAATGGATAATCCAAACACAAGGGTGAGGATAGTAGCAGTGATTTGAGATGAAGAGAAGTGTTAGTAAATAATTAAATAAATAGAAGAAGATGAGGGAGAGGGAATTTCAAAAATTAATTTTGAAAAAGAGTTAATGATTTTCAAAAATTAAAATAAAATTAAAAGTAAAATTAAAAATTGAAACAATTAATTAATTAAAAAGAATTTTTGAAAAAGAGGGAGGTATTTTCGAAAATTAGAGAGGGATGGTTAGTTAGGTAGTTTTGAAAAAGATAAGAAACAAACAAAAAGTCAATTAGTTAGTTGAAAAGATTTGAAATTCAATTTTGAAAAGATAAGAAGATAAGAAGTTAGAAAAGATATTTGAAAAAGATAGGATAAAAAGATATTTTTGAAAAGATACGATTGAAATTAGTTTTGAAAAAGATTTGATTTTTAAAATTACAATTAATGACTTGATTCACAAGAAATCACAAGATATGATTCTAGAACTTAAAGTTTGAATCTTTCTTAACAAGTAAGTAACAAACTTGAAATTTTTGAATTAAAACATTAATTGTTGATGATATTTTTGAAAATATGATGTAAAATTAAGAAAAAGATTTTTGAAAAATATTTTTGAAATTTTTGAAAATAATTAAGAAAATTGAAAAAGATATGATTTTTGAAAAAGATTTTGAAAAAGATAAGATCTTTAAATTGAAAATTTGATTTGACTCATAAGAAACAACTAAATTTTAAAAAGTTTTGAAAAAGTCAACTCAAATTTTCGAAAATTTATGAGTGAAAAAGGGAAAGATATTTTTTTGATTTTTGAATTTTTAATGAAGAAAGAAAAAATATGAAAAAGACTCAAAGCATGAGAATTTTAGATCAAAACAATGAATGCTTGCAAGAACACTATGAATGTCAAGATGAACACCAAGAACACTTTGAAGATCAAGATGAACATCAAGACTTATTTTTGAAAATTTTTAATGAAAGAAAAACATGCAAGACACCAAACTTAGAGATCTTTAATGCTTAGACTCTATGAATGCAAACAAGAAGACTTACCAAGAACAACTTGAAGATCATGAAGAACACTATGAATGCATGAATTTTTGAAAAAAATGTATAAATTTTTAGAAAAAATGCAATTGACACCAAACTTGAAATTGACTCAAGACTCAAACAAACAACATAAAATATTTTTTATTTTTTTATGATTTTATTAATTTTTTTGGATTTTTGTATATTTTTTTCAAAAAACATATAGGAAAAAGAAAATAATAAATTCAAAAAATTTTTAATAAGAATTCCAGGAATCTTTCAATGTTAGCCTAAAGCTCCAATCCAAGGGTTAGACATGACTTAATAGCCAGCCAGCTTTAGGATATAAATCAGGCATGCAACAGCTGATACTTCATCCAACTCCATATACATGCCTTTTATGTTGACAAGTTGAAGTCTCAATCCAAAAGAATTTGGATATGGCTTTACAGCCAGCCAGGCTTCAAAAGGAAAAAAATTTTGAATAATTTACGAAAACAAAAGGAAAAATATATTTTTTTTTGAAAGATTTTTGAAGAATTTTTGAAAATAAAACAAAAAGAAAATTACCTAATCTGAGCAACAAGATGAACCGTCGGTTGTCCAAACTCGAACAATCCCCAGCAACGGCGCCAAAAACTTGGTGCACGAAATTGTGATCTCAGGCAACGGCACTAAAAACTCAGTACGCACGTCTTAATAAATCGTTTTTCATTTACAACTTCGATACAACTAATAAAACCTTACGTGAGTAATAAAACCCTAAGATATCAAATGGTTATGGAGTTTTTGAATAATAATAATAAATAAACAGAAAATAAAGATAGTAATACTTATGTAAATCATTGGTGAGAATTTCAGATAAGCGTATAGAGATGCTTTCGTTCCTCTGAACCTCTGCTTTCCTATTGTCTTCATCTAATCATTCCTACTCCTTTCCATGGCAAGCTTTATATAGGGCATCACCGTTGTCAATGGCTACATCCCATCGTCTCTTGTGAAAAAGGTCCAAATACTCTGTCACGGCACGGCTAATCATCTGGAGGTTCTCGGTCATACTGGAATAGGATTCACCCTCCTCTTTGCGTCTGTCACTACGCCCAGCACTCGCGAGTTTGAAGTTCGTCATAGCCATCCCTTCTCAGTTCCTACTCGGAATACCACAGACAAGGTTTAGACTTTCCGGATCTCAGGAATGGCCATCCATGGGTTCTAACTTATACCACAAATATTCTAATATCTCGGACTTGGTCCCCTGTATTAGATATCTAAGAGATACTCATTCTAGCTTGTTTGCATGTAGAACGGAAGTGTTTGTCAGGCATGCGTTCATAAGTGAGAATGATGATGAGCATCACATAATCATCACATTCATCATGTTCTTGGGTGCGAATGGATATCTTAGAAGCGGAATAAGTTTAATTGAATATAAAACAGTAGTACTTTGCATTAAATCATGAGGAACAATAGAGCTCCACACCTTAATCTATGGAGTGCAGAAACTCTACCGTTGAAAATATATAAATGATAATGGAGTTCATTGGTCTCGGCCCCAGAGGGGAACCGGAGTAACCAAGACTAAAAATGATCCGAAGATGTAAATACAATAGTAAAAAGTCCTATTTATACTAGACTAGCTACTAGGGTTTACAGAAGTAAGTAATTGATGCAGAAATTCACTTCCGGGGCCCACTTGGTGTGTGCTTGGGCTGAGCATGAAGTTTACACATGCAGAGGCTTCTTTTGGAGTTGAACGCTAAGTTGTAACGTGTTTTTGGCGTTCAACTCTGGTTTGTAACCTGTTTCTGGCGTTCAACTCTGGTTTGTAACGTGTTTCTGGCGTTCAACTCAATAGTCCTTCTTCAACCTCTGAATCTTATTTTTGCTCAAGTCCCTCAATTTCAGCCAGAAAATACCTGAAATCACAGAAAAACACACAAACTCATAGTAAAGTCCAGAAATGTGAATTTAACATAAAAACTAATAAAAATATCCCTAAAAGTAACTAGATCCTAGTAAAAACATACTAAAAACAATGCCAAAAAGCGTATAAATTATCCGCTCATCAACGACCATAGCTTGCTTCAAGCCGACAGTCTCCGTGGGATCGACCCTTGCTCAAGTAAGGTATTACTTGGACAACCCAGTTCACTTGCTGGTTAGTTGTGCGGAGTTGTGAAAAGTGTGATCACAATTTCGTGCACCAAGTTTTTGGCGCCGTTGCCGGGGAACGTTCGAGTTTGGACAACTGACGGTTCATCTTGTTGCTTAGATTAGGTAATTTTATTGTATGTTTAAGCTTTTTATTTTTTTCAAAAAAAAATACAAAAAAATTTTAGTTTTCGAAAAATTCATAAAAATTTTTAAGAATGAATTCTAGAGCTTCTTAAGATATGTTGAAGCCTGGCTAGCTGTTAAGCCATGTCTAATCTTTTGGACCGAGGTTTCCACTTTCCATTGTAAAAAGGACATGTCTGCATTTGTTATGCTAAAGCTTGGCTGGCCAGTTGGCCATGTCTAATTCTTTTGGACCGAAGCTTTAGACTAACATTGCACGAATCCTGGAATTCTTATTAAAAATTTTGAATTTCTTTATTCTCTTTTTCCAAAATAATTTCGAAAAATAAATACAAAAAAATTTAATAAAATCATAAAAAACCAAAAAATTTTGTGTTTCTTGTTTGAGTCTAGTGTCAAATTTTAAGTTTAGTGTGAATTGCATTTTTTTAATTTTCTTAAATTTTCAAAAATATGTGCATTGTGTTCTTCTTGATCTTCAAGTTGTTCTTGATGATTTTTCTTGTCTAATCTTTAATTTTTCTTGTTTTGTGTCTTTTCTTATTTTTCATATGCATTTTCGAATTCATAGTGTCTAAACATTAAAAATTTCTAAGTTTGGTGTCCTGCATGTCTTTCTTTTCTTAAAAATTTTCAAAAATATGTTCTTGATGTTCATCATGATCTTCAAAGTGTTCTTGGTGTTCATCTTGACATTCAAAGTGTTCTTGCATGTATTAGTTGTTTTTATCTTAAATTCTCATGTTTTGTGTCATTTTGTTATTTTTCTCTTTCTTCATTAATTCAAAAAAATCAAAAATAATATCTTTTCCTTATTTTACTCATAAATTTCGAAATTTTGGGTTGATTTAGTTAAAAATTTTAAATTTAGTTATTTCTTGTTAGTCAAGTCAAAATTTCAATTTAAAAAACTTTATCTTTTCAAATCTTTTTAAAAAATGAAATGTTTTTCATTTTTCTTTCATGTTTTCCAAAAAAATTTTTAATTAATTTTCAAAATCTTTCTCTTAATTTTATTTCATAATTTTTGAAATTATTGCTAACATTTAATATTTTGATTCAAAAATTTCAAAGTTTGTTACTTTCCTGTTAAGAAAGGTTCAATCTTTAAATTCTAGAATCATATTTTTTAGTTTCTTGTTAGTCAAGTCATCAACTTTAATTTTCAAAATCAAATCTTTTTAAAATTCTTTTTCAAATCTTTTTCAAAATAAATTTCAATCATATCTTTTTCAAAATTTAATTTCAAAATCTTTTTCTAACTTCTTATCTTTTCAAAATTTATTTTCAAATCTTTTTCAACTAACTACTTGACTTGTTTGTTTTAATTTTAAAAAGTTTACTATTTCTTATCTTTTTCAAAACCACCTAACTACTTTTCCACTTCTAATTTTCGAAAATCACTAACCACTTTTTCAAAATTCTTTTTAATTAACTAATTGTTTTAGATTCTAATTTTATTTTATTTCTTTTCTTAAATTTTGAATTATAACTTAATTAATTAAATAAAATTAAAAATATTTTTCTTTTCCCTCTTCTTAAAAATTCGAATACTTTCTCTCTCATCTCTTTCTATTTATTTTTATTTATTTACTAACACTTCTCTTCTACTCATAATTCGAACCATCTCCCTCTCTCTGTGTTCGAATTCCTCTTATTCCCTCTCTACCTCATTCTTCTATTCTTCTATTCTTATACTCACATAAAGGAATCTCTATACCATGACATAGAAGATTCCTCTTCTTTTCTATTCTCTTCTTTTTCATATGAGCAGGAACAAGGATAAGGACATTTTTGTTAAAGCTGATCCTGAACCTGAAAGGAATCTGAAGAGGAAGTTAAGAGAAGCTAAAGTACAACACTCCGAAGAGGACCTCACAGAAATTTTCAAAAAATAAGTAGACATGGCAGCCGAACCCAACAACAATGGTGGAGATGCAAGGAAGGTGCTTGGTGACTTTACTGCACCAACTTTTGACTTCTATGGAAGAAGCATCTCAATTCCTACAATTTGAGCAAACAACTTTGAGCTTAAGCCTCAATTAGTTTCTCTAATGCAGCAGAATTGCAAGTTTCATGGACTTCCATTGGAAGATCCTCATCAATTTTTAGTTGAATTCTTGCAAATCTGTGACACTGTTAAGACCAATGGGGTTAATCCCGAGGTCTACAGACTTATGCTTTTCCCTTTTGCTATAAGAGACAAAGCTAGAATATGGTTGGACTCACAACCTAAAGAAAGCCTGAACTCTTGGGAAAAGTTGGTCAATGCTTTCTTGGCCAAATTCTTTCCACCTCAAAAGTGGAGCAAGCTTAGAGTGAAAGTCCAAACCTTCAGACAGAAGGAAGGTGAATCCCTCTATGAAGCTTGGGAAAGATACAAGCAATTGATCAAAAGGTGTCCTTCTAACATGCTCTCAGAATGGAGCATCTTATGTATATTCTATGATGGTCTGTCTGAATTGTTCAAGATGTCATTGGACCACTCTGCTGGTGGATGATAAACCACTATTTTATGGTTTATAATGTGCTTACTTGTGTGGTTTTATCATGGTCTTTACCCACTTATTCATATGATTAGCATCCATTTATATTTCCTTCCTAAAATTATTACATGATTGAAAACTTGCTTCCTAAGAGACTTTTAATTATGTATTTTAATTCTTCTTTATTCCATTCGATGTCATGATCTGTGTGTTAAATGTTTCAGGCGTTATAGGGCATGAATGAGTTTGAGATTGGAAAGGAAGCTTGCAAAAATGGAAGGAACACAAGAAATTAAGGAGATGACCAGCGAGAAGTGACGCGGCCGCATGGCTCACGCAATCGCGCGAAAGAGAGGAAATCGCAGTGACGCGGCCGCATGGCTCACGCGACCGCGCGGATTAGAATAGCATAAGTGACGCGGAGGCATGGACGACGCACCCGCGTGGAAAAGCAAAATGCCGAATGACGCGTCCGCATGAATGACGCGATCGCGTGACGTGCGCGATCTGTACAATCTGTAGAATTCGCTGGGGGCGATTTTGGGCCCTGTTTTGACCCAGTTTTCGGCCCAGAAAAGCAGACTAGAGCCAGAGAACATGCAGAAACCAGAACAACATTCATTCCACACAATTTTTAGTTTTTAGATCTAGTTTTACTCCTCCTCTAGGTTTTCTCTCTACACATTCATAGTTCATAGGATTTTATTTCTATTCCTCTTTGCATTGGGATATTGAGAAGAGTTATTACCTCATCAAGACTTCGTCATTCTAGTTCGTTTTCTTTAGTTAGCTTTA
The DNA here is from genome assembly GCF_003086295.3 of Arachis hypogaea. NCBI lineage: Eukaryota > Viridiplantae > Streptophyta > Magnoliopsida > Fabales > Fabaceae > Arachis > Arachis hypogaea. Next base: position 56,019,364 of record NC_092049.1, read on the forward strand.
CTCTTTCATGTCCTTTAATTTACTCAATTTTACTATTGGATTATTTTAGAATTTATTAATACAAGAATTACTTTTATTTTTAATTGATTCCTTTGAGTTTTATTTATCATGTCTTTCTTTAATCCCCTTTCCTATGTTATGAGTTCTACATTCATAATGAGCGAGTAGTTCCCTAACTTGATGGGGAGTTGATTGAAAGGAACCCTTGAGTTGGGGTGCTTAAAAGAAAAATTGTAATTGGGTTTATTGTTGGAATGCTCTATAGTCACTGACACTAATCCTTTTCAATTGAGCGGATTGGAACTTGTGAATAAAAACAGCATTCCAACTTGTTTGACTTTCCCTTACCTAGTAAGGGATAACTAAACAGAACAACCTTCAATTATCAATTAATCTTGAGAGTACTTCAACAAGAATAGGGCTTCCAACTAATCTACTCCCAGTCAAGGCTTTTATTTAAATTACTTAATTTCTCCAATTTAATTTCCTGTTTATTCAACTCAAACTCTTTTTGAAAACATCTGATTAATAAAATAGCACACATTTTTGCAACTCGTTGGGAGACGACCTGGGATTCATACTCCCAGTATTTTAATTTTAATTTTTGTGACAACCCTTCTGAATTGATAAGAGAATTTCTGGTTGGTTAAGAACTATACTTGCAACGCATATCTTATAGCAATTCTTGACTCGCCAATTTCCGCCACGTCAATTTTTGGCGCCGTTGCCGGGGAGTTGCAATAGAGTGCTAAGTTATTGATTGGAATTTATTTATTTGCATTTTATTTATCTTGCTACTCTGAGCTGCTTGTTTCTTTCGTTAGATGACGCGTTCACTTCCTGATCCAAGCTTGCCAGTATTCGATCCTGAGATTGAAAGAACTATTTCATGAATAAGGCAAGCTCAGCGTCGGTTAGTCCTCTCAGAGGGCGAATCTGAAACGTCATTTGAGGAAGAAACCAGCCCCCGTTCTACTGATTTGATTGATCTATGTGTAGGTCACATAGCAGCACCTAGGAGAGTTACTATCCAGGAGGCTGGAGCCCCTGATTTTATAATGCAATCGTTTCAAGCGCATCATCCAGCGGTGGCTACAGACTTTGAAATAAAGACTGCACCGCTCAATTTGATGCCCAAGTTTCATGGCTTACCTGCTCAAGAGCCTATCAAGCAGCCTATTCTACTGTCAGGCATGATGGTGCAGATGAAACTTCAATTTTGTTGAAAGCTTTCCCGTTTTCTCTTGAGGGAAAGGCAAGAGAGTGGTACTACACTCAACTCGCAGCAACTGTATCTGAATGGGATACATTTAGAAGAGAATTTTTAGAAAAGTTCTTTCCAGCTGAAGTTACTGATAAACTGAGGAAAGACATTTCCATGATTGTTCAGGACGAATCCGAGACTCTCTATGAATACGGGGAGCGCTTCAATAATCTTCTGGAAGTATGCCCCCACCATATGATTGACAAGATAGTGTTACTCGGTTACGTCACACAGGGCATGAGGCCCCAAGATAAGACCACATTGGAAAGTGCTAGCAATGGGTCTATAAAAAAGTACAAGACCACTGATGAGGCATGGCAATTTATCAGCGACTTAGCTGAATCTACTCGGAATCACAGGCAGAAGCAAGGCCGTTCAAAAGCCGTTGTAGAAATATCCTCTAGTAGAGAGACTGCTGCTCTAACTCAGAGCATCTGTGAAATGACCAACTTACTAAAGCAGATGCAATTGAATCAACAACAAGTTCAGCAAGCTCAACCTTCTCCACCACAGCAAAGCCAATAGTTAGTCCCACAGAGAGTTTGCGGAGTCTGTGCTGATTATAGCCATTATACTGACGAATGTCCGTAGCTCCAGCAAGAAGACAACACCGTGGCAGCCACTCATAACTTCTATGACCGCCCCAACCAAGGGTACAATCAAAGTGGCAGTTACAACCACGGATGGCAGGACAATTCTAACCAGAATTGGAGGGACAACAACAACAACAGAGGAGGCAGAGACAATCAGGGAAATCAGAGGTGGAATAATAATAACAACAGGCAGCAGAACCAGTACCAGCCTTACAGAGCACCTCACCTGAGGCAATCCCAAGGACCACAGAATACCCAACAGCAGACCTCTCAAATTACTTATCCTTCTTCATCTGCTAATGATGACTTACTACAATCTATTGATCGGAGACAACAGACCATGGAAAATAACCTTCATGCTACACTAAATAGTCTGAACTCTACCGGCAAGCTCTTGTCTCACAGATTGGATCAATGAATAACTCCAATAACTAGCCTTTGAGCTCCAGTGGAATCCCCTCTCAACCATTACCGAATCCAAAGGGTGGCATTAATGCCATCACCCTAAGGTCCAGAACCACACTGCAGGAGAGGAATCAGGAGGAGCCAAGCCCACCAGAACATGCCTCAGCTGAAGAGGTAGTGGAAATAGAAGATGTTGAAGAGGAAGAGGACATACAGGACATGGCTGAAAAAGAAAAAGTTCAACCACAGGAGGAAGCACCAAAGGGCGCAGACACTGCAGAAGACATAACTTCCACTCCATTTCCACAACTTGCAAGGAAACCCAGAAAGCAGCTGGAACCTGATCCTAAAATGGTAGAGATATTCAAAAAGGTTGAGGTAACTGTTCCTCTTTTTGATGTTATTCAACAGGTACCTAAAAATGCCAAGATTCTAAAAGATTTATGTATACATAAAGACAAAATAAATGAATTAGAAACTATTCCTTTAGGTAGTTCCATATCTGCTTTAATGGGAGGTTTACCTGAAAAGTGTAGTGACCCAGGTCCATGTATGGTTAATTGTACTATTGATGGTGTAGTATTTTCTGACTGCATGTGTGATTTAGGAGCATGTGTGAGTATAATGCCTTTGTCTATATATGATATTTTGAGGCTCCCTCCCTTAAAAAGGTCGGCAGCTCGTTTTGTGTTAGTAGATAAAAGCATTATTACAGTGGCTGGAGTTGCTGAAGATGTATTAGTGGGCATTAAGGGGCTCACATTTCCCATTGATTTTTATATCCTGGAGATGCCCCAAAATGACTCAGAGAAGCCATCATCAATCCTACTCGGAAGACCATTCCTGAAGACCTCGAAGTTCAAATTAGATGCTTTTTCGGGAACATACTCTTTTGAAATAGATGGCCGACTAGTAATCTTCAATCTAAATGGAGTTATGAAGCATCCTCCGGAGGATCATTCTATCCTCCAGTGTGACATTATAGATGAAACCATGGCTGAAGTTCACCAGGAGGAATTGGAAGAGAAGTACATAGGACAAAGTCCAAGTGTGGGGACATTCTCAGAGGACAATGACAGTACTTTACCATTGTTACCAGCTCCAGACAACCCAGAGCCTGACTACGATCAGAAGTTAGAATTAAAACCCCTTCCTCCACACCTTAAATATGCTTACCTTGAAGACGAGCAGAAGTTTCCAGTTATCATTGCAAGGGAACTCACTTCTCAACAGGAAGAGCAGTTACTTTGTGTGCTGAGGAGGCACAAGAAGGCAATTGGTTGGAGTTTCAGACATAGTAGGCATCAACCCTCAAGTCTGTGAGCATAGAATATTTTTAGAAGAGGGAGCAAGACCTGTCCGTCAACCCCAGAGAAGACTAAACCCCACTATCTTAGAGGTTGTCAAAAAGGAAGTGACTAGACTACTGGAGGCAGATATCATCTATCCCATCTCAGACAGTGAATGGGTAAGCCCAGTACAAGTGGTGCCCAAGAAGTCTGGAGTCACTACAGTGAAGAATGAGCACGGAGAGCTCATGGCAACCAGAGTTCAGAACGCCTGGAGGGTCTACATTGACTACAGATGCCTCAACCAGGCCACTCGTAAGGATCACTATCCTCTTCCATTCATTGATCAAATGCTGGATCGCCTGTTAGGTAAATCACATTATTGTTTTTTAGATGGTTACACAGGTTATTTCCATATTCATATAGCTCCTGAAGATCAGGAAAAGACTACTTTCATATGTCCTTTTGGGACTTACGCTTACAAGAGAATGCCCTTTGGCTTGTGCAATACACCAGCTACTTTCCAAAGGTGCATGATGAGTCTTTTCTCTGATCTTATTAAGGACTGTATGGAAGTTTTTATGGATGATTTTAGTGTATATGGCGATTCCTTTAGCCTTTTCTTAGATGGATTATCTAGAGTATTAGATAGATGTGTCAATACAAACCTTGTATTAAATTGTGAAAAATGTCACTTTATGGTAAAACAAGGTATTATACTAGGACATGTTGTGTCTAATACTGGCATTTCTGTAGATCCAGCAAAGGTTGATGTTATTTCTAGTTTACCTTACCCCTCCTCTATGAGGTAGATCCGCTCGTTCCTTGGCCATGCAGGTTTTTACAGGAGATTCATTAAGGACTTCAGTAAGGTAGCACTTCCCTTATCTAGACTACTACATAAGGATATTGAGTTCGAGTTTAGTGAGGATTTCAAACAAGCATTTGATAAGCTGAAGACTGCCCTGACTCAAGCTCCAATTGTGAGAGGACCAGACTGGAGCTAGCCATTTGAAATAATGTACGACGCTTCCAACCATGCAGTAGGAGCAGCACTGGCTCAGCGTGAAGGTAAGGACCTCTTTGTTATTGCTTACGCATCTAAAACTTTAGATGCCGCTCAGTCCAATTACACTACTACTGAGAAAGAGCTTCTTGCTATTGTTTTTGCTCTGGATAAATTCCGAGCCTATTTACTTGGTACGAAGGTAGTAGTGTACTCAGACCACGTAGCTCTAAAGTATCTATTAGCTAAAAAGGAGTCCAAACCAAGGCACATACGTTGGATACTGCTATTACAAGAATTTGATTTAGAAATTAAGGATAGGAGTGGTAACCAGAATTTAGTGGCAAACCACTTGGGTCGCCTTGAGCAAATTACAGATGACCCCACTACTATAGCTGATAATTTCCCATTTGATAACCTGCAAGCAGTATCTGAGGTAGTCCCTTGGTATGCACCTGTAGCTAATTATCTAGTTAGCCGCACCTTTCCTCCAAACTTTTCTAAGCATCAAAGAGACAAGCTGAAAAGCGAGTCTAAATATTATATATGGGATGACCCATATTTATGGAGATGTGGCGCTGACCAGGTAATTAGACGGTGTGTACCTCAATCAGAATTCCAGTCCATCTTAGAGGCATGTCACTCGTCTGAGAGTGGAGGACATTTTGGCCCTCAAAGAATAGCTAGAAAAATCTTAGACTGGATTTTGGTGGCCTACTCTTTTTAGAGATGCTACTGAATTTTGTAGATCTTGTTTTCCATGCCAAAAATTTGGTAATATATCTAAGAGGAATGAGATGCCTCAACAAATTATGCTTTTCTATGAAATTTTTTATGTTTGGGGCATCGACTTCATGGGTCCATTTCCAAATTCTAATGGTTATTTTTATATATTGTTAGCTGTGGATTACGTTTCCAAATGGGTGGAAGCAATTCCTACCCGCACTGATGATGCTAACACTGTTGTTTCCTTTGTGAGAAACCACATTATTTGTCGCTTTCGATCACCACGAGCAATCGTAAGCGATCAAGGCACCCATTTTTGTAACAGGAGACAAACAGGATTAATGAAGAAGCATGGGATAATTCATAAGGTTGCAACAGCCTACCATCCTCAGACTAATGGGCAAGCTGAGGTGTCAAACAGAGAGATAAAGCGTATCTTGCAGAAGATAGTCAAACCTCATAGAAGAGATTGGAGCACCAGGCTACAAGATGCACTCTGGGCATACAGAACAGCATACAAAACACCCATTGGGATGAGTCCTTTCCACTTAGTTTATGAAAAAGCTTGTCATCTCCCTGTTGAAGTAGAGCACAAAGCCTTTTTGGGCAGTAAAGGAGTACAACTGCAAGAACTGGAAAGCCTTCGCCTAGAAGCTTATGAGAACTCAAGACTATACAAGGAGAAGATGAAGGCTGTACATGATCAGCACATCAAGAGAAAAGAGTTCCAACATGGGGATTTAGTCCTCCTTTACAAATCTTGACTGAGGCTCATGTCAGACAAGTTGAGATCAAGATGGGAAGGTCCATACAGAGTCAAGAAGGCCGAACCATACGGAATTTATCACCTAAGCCATCCTTCAAGCTCTGAACTTATCAAAGTTAATGGACATCGTTTAAAGCTATACCATGGCGAGAAGCTGAAGAAAAACAAGGAGCTCGAGATCTTCCTCTTGGAAGATCCCCACATAGTCGAAGACTGAGCTAGTGGAGCGTCCAATTTACGGACGTTAAAGCAAAGTGCTAGGTGGGAGACAACCCACCATGGTATGATCGTTCTTTTCTTTATTATTAGTTTTCCCTATTCAATAACTCTTCTCTTTATTAGTACATTTTGCACATCTACATTTACATATTTTAATTTAAAAAAAAAATATTTTTTGCGCAACGCGATTGCATCATTGATGCGTCCGCGCCGCAGGTGATGGGAGAAAATAATAAAACGAACAGAGAGTCACGCAAGAGCGTGGCTGGAGGCGTGCCAGTGGCACAAATCGCCCCACGCGACCGCGTCGCCGACGCGTCTGCATCTAATAGGAACATTGGCCTCCCACGCGACCGCGTCACTCACGCGGCCGCATGCTCTGGAATTCGACGTGAAAAGGGTGCACGACCGAAAGTTGTGTTAGAGTGGTGCTAGATTGGTGCTGAACGCATAATTCTTCCCACGCGGCCGCGTGACCGACGCGACCGCGTCATATCCTTCTAATGGCCACTCACGCGATCGCATGCCCCACGCGATCGCGTCACCCCAGATTTGGCAAAAATAAAAATTTCGAACAGAGAGTTGTGCGAGCGCGAGGCTGCCCTCGCGCCAGTAGCATGAAACGGGTCATGCGACCGCGTCAATTAGTATAAGTGCAAGTCGTGCGACCGCGTGCCCCACGCGACCGCGTCGCTTGCACAGCACAGCTTCCCTGATTTACCAATTATCTTATCTTTCTTTTCCCCAAATCCTATTTTCTCTTTTCCCACCTTATTTCTTCCTTCTTCCTTTTTCATTCTTTCTCACCTTCTACTCTCTCTCTCTCTCTCTCTCTCTCTCACCCCCATTAACAAGGTTTTCTTTTCTTCTCCCCCCTTATTTTTCTACTATTCTTCTTATTTTTATATGTTATCTTCTTTTCTTTTCTTTTTACTTCCATTATCCATATTTTCTTTTTCTTTCTTTTTCCTTCTTACTTGGTGTTGGAAATTTATTTGAGTCATTGTTTCTCATTATATACTTGTGGATTGTTGTAAATTTGTTTGGCAATTATATATTGCTTTTAAAAGGGTTGCTTGCATGTTTAATTTAATACTTTTTATACCCTATTTACCATGCATGCTATGTGTTTGTGAAAAAGCCCATATGGCATTATGCACTTTCCTACGTTATTCTACTCTAACATTCAATGCTTACTTTTCACAAATTCCTTTTACTATTGTATTAATTGAATTTAATTGTCAATACAAACGTGATGGCTAGTTTGTTACGAGTGATAACAAATTTGACTCATTAAATGCTTGATCTATGCTATTCATGCCTTTGCCTGTATGCCAATAAACCACTTGCATTTAATTGTCCTCAACTGCACTTGCTATTTTTCCATTGATGAACTTTTCACATGTAGTCATGACCATGTGTTAATGACATACTCTTTGCTGTGCATTGATTATCACTCATACAATCCTCTTCCTTGCTCTATCTCTTTAAATTTAATTTACTCTCTCTTCCCTTTTTCAGGATGGCCACCAAGAAAGGCAAAGAGAAAGCTACTCCCAAATCAACAGCAAGGAGAGGAACAAAGAGAGCACTAGTGGCAGAGCCCTCTTCAACTGCGGTTAAACCCTCAACAAAAAGAACTAAGAGGATTATAAAGGTTGATGATAAAGAAAGAGCCTTCCCAGTAAAGGAGACTACACGATTTCCCAATCACTACTGTGAGCAGATGTTCCCGATCCTGGCAGAAAGGAGTTACAACAACGAATACCTTCTTCTCCTCCCAACCCATATTGCTACCTTTGTTGAGCCGCAAATTGCACAAAGACAATGGGGTTTCCTACAGAGACAGCCGAGGCAGGTCAATCTTTCTTGGGTAGTCGAATTCTACTCCAACTTCCACCTGCCAACCCTGCAGTCTGTCTTTGTCCGTCAGAAGCAAGTCCCCATTACAGAAGAGGCCATTCAAAAAGCTCTAGGTCTTCTCCCTGTTCCAGAAGGATTGGATGCCTTTCAAGAAGCCGCACTCAAGCGCCAGATGTACCAATTTGACTGGGACGCCGTTCTCAGAGTTATCGCACTACCTGGCAGCCGTTGGATCAATGGATACCATCGTACCCACCCTAAGGGAATATCGGCTTCAGTACTTACCTTGGAGACTCGCGTATGGGCACAGATCATGTCCCATTACGTCTTTCCGAGCACTCACGAGTCCTCCTTCACTGCGGACATGGCCGTTCTACTATGGTGCATCCTTACAGACCAACCTCTGAACCTACCAAGACACATCCGGAATGCCATGGGACACGTACAAATTGTGGACAACTTACCTTTTCCCGCCTTGGTCTCAGATCTTGTCTCAGCAGCCGGAGTCTCCTACAGAGCTGGGGACACCAAAGCCATGCTTCCATGGGATGATCAATATGTCCCTAACGGGAAATACATCAGACCTTCACCAGCCGCCACAAGCCATCCTACTGAACCGGTTGAAGATATTCCTTTTTCAATACCACAAGTACCTACAACAGACCAACTGCTCCATCAGATACTCGAAAGGTTGGATCGACAGGAACACAAAGCTAAGATGAGAAAGCGCCGTAACAAGCGCCGATTCACATACCTCAAGGAGCTGATTATGGGAAAATTCAAGGACTCAGACACCCCAGACTCCACTTCCTTTACCAGCACAGGAAGCCATGATGGTCCTGCCTGTGGAGATACTGCTACCAGCCCCGCTTTGTTCCTGACAGATGGCACCGATGACGGTGCAAAACCTTAAGTGTGGGGAGGTCGGTCAGTACCTGACTTCCGGAGGTAATTTCTCTTCCCTAAACACCAATGAATTAGAATATTTAGTTAGCTTTTCTTTTATAGAATAGGATAAATTGCATAGTAATAGATTAGTTGCATGCATGTTCTACTTGATTGAAAAGACAATAAGTTTCTTCTAAGACTCTATTTTTGGAACAAAATTTCACTAATTTTAATTAAAATTTTTATGTTAAAATTGCTTGAAGTTGTATTTGGAACATGATTTTTGAGCTAAAGAACACACAACCTGTGAGATTCGAGCCTCTATGCATGGTTACATTATTTAACCATAATTATTTTATTCTTGTGTGTTTACTTCTCTATGATTGTGATCTATATTTTGTTCCATCCTATATGTCCAATATTTATTATATTTATATGTTTGCATATGATTGAGGCCATTAATTATTTAGCTCACCTATCCAAATTAAGCCTACCCTTTCAATTACCTTTGTTAGCCACTTTGAGCCTTTAAATCCCATTTGTTCTATATTTTACCACATTAGTAGCCTTAAGTGGAAAAATAATTATATATCCCAAATTGAATCTTTGGTTAGCTTAAGATAGAATTGTGTGTGCTAATTAAGTATGGGAAATTATGGGAACAAAAGATAATAAGGGAATGTGTCATGATAATATAATGGAAATTTGGATACCTACTCATGTGAAACTATAAGAATTAAAAATCTATGTGCATTGATAAGCTATGTTTATTTTTATGTTTATGTTAAAAAAAACAAAACAAAAATATTCAATAAATAAATAAGGGGACAAAATTTCCCCAATGCTAAGTTAAGAATTCAAAGATCAATGCATGTATGATAAAATTAAAATAAAAAGTTGATACATGAGTATGGAATGTGAAAGGAAAATTTTGGGTAGCTAGGTATGAATTCTAAAGCTATATAGAATATATATGTTATGTTAAAGCTTGGGTTAATTAAAGATTCAGTTTATAAGCTTACTTAGCCATATATGTATCCTTACCATTACCTTGGCCCCATTACAACCTTGAAAAGACGTCATGATGTTTGCATTGGTATATTAAATGTTGTTGATTGATTATGAGAAGAACAAAAATTAGAGAGCATGATTAGAGAAGGATAGAGTGATTGCCCTATACACTAGAGAGATTAGAGCATACATACATCATCAGTGAGGGTTCAATGCTTAAAATTCTATGTTCCCTGCTTTCATGAGCTACCTTCTTGCATTTTTATCTGTTCTTACTGTATGAGAATTGAATTAGTGGAATTTGATTTGTAATTGTTTTGAAGAGCTTATTTACTATTGATCAAGTGGACAAGAATCATATAGTTGCATTCACATATATAGGTTGCATTGCATTGCATGAGTTTTACATGTTCCTACTCATTTATTTTATCTCCTTCAACTAAGCATGAGGACATGCTAATGTTTAAGTGTGGGGAGGTTGATAAACCACTATTTTATGGTTTATAATGTGCTTAATTGTGTAGTTTTATCATGGTCTTTACCCACTTATTCATATGATTAGCATGCACTTATATTTCCTTCCTAAAATTATTACATGATTGAAAACTTGCTTCCTAAGAGACTTTTAATTATGTATTTTAATTCTCCTTTATTCCATTCGATGCCGTGATCTTTGTGTTAAATATTTCAGGCTTTATAGGGCTTGAATGAGTTGATGATTGGAAAGGAAGCTTGCAAAAATGGAAGGAACACAAGAAATTAAGGAGATGACCAGCGAGAAGTGACGCGGCCGCATGGCTCACGCGACCGCGCGGATTGGAATAGCATAAGTGACGCGGAGGCATGAACGACGCGCCCGCGTGGAAAAGCAAAACGTCGAATGACGCGTCCACATGAATGACGTGCGCGATCTGCATAATCTGCAGAATTCGCTGGGGGCGATTTTGGACCCTGTTTTGACCCAGTTTTTGGCCCAGAAAAGCATACTAGAGCCAGAGAACATGCAGAAACCAGAACAACATTCATTCCACACAATTTTTAGTTTTTAGATCTAGTTTTACTCCTCCTCTAGGTTTTTTCTCTACACATTCATAGTTCATAGGATTTTATTTCTATTGCTCTTCGCATTGGGATATTGAGAAGAGTTATTACCTCATCAAGACTTCGTCATTCTAGTTCGTTTTCTTTACTTGGCTTTACTCTTTCATGTCCTTTAATTTACTCAATTTTACTATTGGATTATTTTAGAATTTATTAATACAAGAATTACTTTTATTTTTAATTGATTCCTTTGAGTTTTATTTATCATGTCTTTCTTTAATTCCCTTTCCTATGTTATGAGTTCTACATTCATAATGAGCGAGTAGTTCCCTAACTTGATGGGGAGTTGATTGAAAGGAACCCTTGAGTTGGGGTGCTTAAAAGAAAAATTGTAATTGGGTTTATTGTTGGAATGCTCTGTAGTCACTGACACTAATCCTTTTCAATTGAGCGGATTGAAACTTGTGAATAGAAACAGCATTCCAACTTGTTTGACTTTCCCTTACCTAGTAAGGGATAACTAAATAGAACAACCTTCAATTATCAATTAAATTACTTAAACTCTTTTTGAAAACATCTGATTAATAAAATAGCACACCTTTCTGCAACTCGTTGGGAGACGACCTGGGATTCATACTCCCAATATTTTAATTTTAATTTTTGTGACAACCCTTCTAAATTGATAAGCGGATTTTTGGTTGGTTAAGAACTATACTTGCAACGCATATCTAATAACAATTCTTGACTCACCAATTTCCCCCACATCAGTGGATCTCTTCATCTGAAGAAAATGCCTGCAGAAGCCCAGGAACTCATTGGGATGGTTGTAAATAACCAATTCATGTATACTTCTGAAAGAAATCCTGTGAATAATGGGATGACTCAGAAGAAAGGAGTTCTTGAGATTGATACTATGAATGCCATATTGGCTCAAAATAAAATATTGACTCAGCAAGTCAATATGATTTCTCAGAATCTGACTGGAATGCAAGCTACATCCGGCAGTGCTAAAGAAGCCTCCTCTGAAAGAGAAGCTTATGACCCTGAGAATCCTACAATGGAAGAGGTGAATTACATCGAAGAATCCTATGGAAACAATAATAATCCTTCATGGAGAAGTCATCCAAATTTCTCATGGAAGGATCAATAGAAGCCTCAACAAGGCTTCAATAATAATAATGATGGGAGAAACAGGTTTGGCAATAGCAAGCCTTTTCCATTATCTTCTGAGCAACAGACAGAGAATTCTAAGCAGAGCCTCTCGGACTTAGCAACCATAGTCTCTGATCTATCTAAGACCACTCTCAGTTTCATGACTGAAAAAAGGTCCTCCATCAGAAATTTGGAAGCACAAGTGGGTCAGTTGAGTAAAAGAGTTACTGAAATCCCTCCTAGTACTCTCCCAAGCAATACAGAAGAGAATCCAAAGAGAGAGTGCAAGGCCATCAATATAACCAAAGTGGCCGAACCTATAGAGGAGGAAGAGGCAGTGATTTCCAGTGAGGAAGACCTCAATTGACGTCCATTAACCAATAAGGAGGTCCCTATTGAGGAACCAAAGGAATCTGAGGCTCATACAGAGACCATAGAGATTCCACTGAACTTACAGTTGCCATTCATGAGCTCTGATGAGTATTTCTCCTCTGAAGAGGATGAAGATATTATTGAAGAGCAAGTTGCTCGGTATCTATGAGCAATCATGAAGCTGAATGCCAAGTTATTTGGTAATGATACTTGGGAGGATGAACATCCATTGCTCATCAATGAACTGTATGCCTTGGTTTAACAGAAATTACCTCAGAAGAAACCGGATCTCGGAAAGTTCTTAATACCTTGTACCATATGCACCATGACCTTTGAGAAGGCTCTGTGTGACCTGGGGTCAGGTATAAACCTCATGCCACTCTCTGTAATAGAGAGACTAGGGATCTTTGAGGTACAAGCTGCAAGAATCTCATTAGAGATGGCAGACAAATCAATGAAACAGGCTTATAGACTTGTAGAAGACGTCTTAGTGAAGGTTGAAGGCCTGTACATCCCTACTGACTTCATAATCCTAGACACTGGGAAGGATGAAGATGAATCCATTATCCTTGGAAGACCCTTCCTAGCCACAGTAATGAGCGGATAATTTATACCCTTTTTTTAACATAGTTTTTACATAGTTTTTAGTATGTTTTAATTACTTTTTATTCTATTTTTATTAGTTTTTATTCAAAAATCACATTTCTGGACTTTACTATGAGTTTGTGTATTTTTCTATGATTTTCGATATTTTCTGGCTGAAATTGAGGGACCTGAGAAAAAATCTGATTCAGAAGCTGAAAAAGGACTGCAGATGCTATTGGATTCTGACCTCCCTGCACTCAAAGTGAATTTTCTAGAGCTACAGAAGACCAATTGGCGCACTCTCAATTACGTTGGAAATTAGACATTTTGGGCTTTCCAGAAATATGTAATAGTTCATACTTTGCCCGAGATTTGATGGCCCAAACTGGCATTCAAACTCAGCCTAAAACATCTTGGCGTAAAACGCCCAAACTGGCACCAAAGCTGGCGTTTAACTCCAGGAACAGCCTAAGCACGAAAAAGCTTCAATGCTCAGCCCAAGCACACATCAAGTGTGCCTCGGAAGTGGATTTCTGCAATATCTGCACTTAGTTACTCACTTTCTGTAAACCCTAGTTACTAGTTTAGTATAAAAACTACTTTTAGAGATTTATTTTAGAGTTTTTTGGAGAACTTTTGTTTAGTTCATCATAGTATTGTTCATGTTTTGGAGGCTGGCCTCACGGCCATGCCTAGACCTTTCTCTAATGTATTTTCTACGGTAGAGTTTCTACACCCCATAGATTAAGGTGTGGAGCTCTACTGTTCTTCATGAATTAATGCAATTACTACTATTTATCTATTCAATTCACGCCTACTTCTTTCGCAAGATATACTCTCGTACTTAATTTAGTTAAGTCAGAATGAAGGGGTGACCCGTGACAATCACCCAATCTTCGTTACTCACTTAGCCAGGATCCGCGTGCCTGACAACCACAAAGCGGTCTACATGATGTTCAACGTAGTCATTGGATAACAGCTGGAGTATATTCTCTTGGACATCTAATACACGGACCTAGTCCGTGAGATTAGTATCTTTGTGGTATAGGCTAGAACAATTGGCAGCATTCCTGGGATCCGGAAAGTCTAAACCTTGTCTGTGGTATTCCAAGTAGGATCCGGGAAGGGATGACTGTGAAGAGCTTCAAATCTGTGAATGTTGGGCACAAGTGATAGTGTGCAAAAGGATCAATGGATTCTACTCCGATGCTAGTGGGAACCGACAAATGATTAGCTATGCGGTAGCTGTAACTGGTATTTTTCATCTGAGACGAGAAATCCGACAGTTGATTAGCCGTGCAAAAACCGTAGAGGACCATTTTCACTTAGAGGATCTTACAGCTTGCCATGGAAGGAGGTAACGCATGGTTGGAAGAAGGCAATAGGAAAGCAGAGGTTCAGAAGCAACAAAGCATCTCCATACGCTTATCTGAAATTCCCACCAGTGAATTACATAAGTAACTTTATTTTATTTTATGTTTTATTTATATTTTAATTATCAAAACATCATAACCATTTGAATCCGCTTGACTGAGATTTACAAGGATGACTGATGATTGAATTTTTGACGGTTTAGAATTTCACAAATGAAATCTCGTTGAAGTATAGTCTTTAAACCAACAATAATCCTTTCATGCAAAAATTTGTTTGTCACAAGTATAAACCCCTAAAATCTATAAACCGAAGTATTTAAACCTCGAGTCATCTCTCAAAGGACTTGCAGGGTAGTGTTCTTATTATTGGTTATGGACTTGTTTATTTTGGGGTTTTGGGATGAGGAATGTGAATAGTAAATGGTAGGAAAATAAACTAACTACTGTAAAAGCTCTTGGCAAGATATGAGAACTAGAAATTCTATCCTAGTTATCCTTCTCAATTGTGATGAGAATTGTTCATTGCTCCCACTTAGTTAACCTCTAACCATGGAGGAAAGTCAAGTGGATGAATCAATTTGATTCCTCAAGTCCTAATTAACTCCTAAAGGAGAGACTAGCTTTAGAGGCATTCAAATCAATTAGCAATCTCTAATTATCAATCAACAATGGAATTAGATAACTCAAGAGTCACTAATCACTCTACCTAGGCCAAGAGGAACAAAATCTATACAAAAATCCAACCAAGCATTTAATCTAACACTTGGAAGGCACAAAAGAAAAGTATAGTCAATCACAACAAGAATGAATTCTAACTACAATTGAATGTAAAGAATTAACAACAATAATCAAGGAAATCACAATTATCATGAATTACCTCAAATTGCATTATTAAAAGGGAATAAAAGAAATAACAATCTATCCAAAACAAAGTGAGGAATTACAAGAACTAAAGTACATAACTAGGGAGAGGAAGAGGAGAAGATTAAGAATTGGCAAAGGAGAATTGAATTAAGGCATGAATTAAAACTAGATCTAAGAAGGGATATTAACCTAAACCTAATCCTAATCCTAGAGAGAAGTGAGAGCTTCTCTCTCTAAAACTACTTAAAACTAAAGCTATCACTTCCTTCTTCTCCAATTGTTATGTCTCCCCTTTAGGCCGTGATCTTTTTATTCCTTTCTATCAGCAATTGGCGCCAAAAATGGGTTCAGAAACCCCTCAAAATCGCCAGGCACGTGTTGCCTTAATGAAGTCATGTGCAGACATCGACGCGTGCGTGCACGGTACGCGTGCGCGTCCCTGGCTGATTCCGCAATGTGCGCGCGAGCGCCTTGTGCGCGTGCGCGTGCTTGGCCGTAATCAGTTCTTTGGCTTTTTGTGCTTCTCTCCACTTGCATGCTTCCTTCCTTGCTTCCTTTGATCCATGCCTGGCCTATTTCAATCCTGGAATTACTAGCAAACACATCAAGGCCTCTTATGGAATCAAGGAGAAATCAAAATTCATCAAAATAAGGCCTAAAAGGCATGTTTTTACACCTAAGCACAAATACGGGAGAGATAACAAAACCATGCTAATTCATAGGTTAAATGCGAGAAAAGGTCATCAAAATACTCTAAATTCAATACAAGATAAACCCTAAAAATGGGGTTTATCGATGACCATAGCTTGCTTCAAGCTGACAATCTCCGTGAGATCGACCCTTACTCACGTAAGGTATTACTTGGACGACCCAGTGCACTTGCTGGTCAGTTACACGGAGTTGTGAGAAAAGTGTGAAATCACGATTCCGTGTACCAAGTTTTTGGTGCCGTTGCCGGGGATTGTTCGAGTTTGGACAACTAACGGTTCATCTTGTTGCTTAGATTAGGTAATTTTATTTTATGTTTAAATTTTTATTTTTATTTTCGAAATATTAAAAAAAATTTAAATAATATCAATAATAATGTTTAGTTTTCTAAAATGTTCTTCAGAATTTTTTAAGAACGAATTCTAGAGTTTCATAAGATATGGTGAAGCCTGGCTGGCTGTTTTGCCATGTCTAATCTTTTGGACTGAGGCTTTCACTTCTTATTGACATGCTTGTATGTTTTATGCTAAAGCTTGGCTGGCTATTTGGCCATGTCTAATTATTTTGGAATAAAGCTTTCACTCGAAGCATGGCTGGCCATTTGACCATGTCTAATTCTTTTGGACCGGAGCTTTAGACTAACATTGCATGATTCCTGGAATTCTTATTAAAAATTTAAGAAAACCATAAAAACCAAAAATTTTATGTCAAATTTTAAGTTTGGTGTCAATTGCATGCTTTAATCTTTCTTCATTTTTTGAAAATTCAGGCATGTGTTCTTCATTTATCTTCAAGTTATTCTTGATGATTTTCTTTGTTTGAACTTTACATTTTCTTGTTTTGTGTCTTTTCTTGTTTTTCATATGCATTCTTGAATTATTAGTGTCTATAGAATAAAAATTTTTAAGTTTGGTGTCTTTCATGTCTTTCTTTTCTTAAAAATTTTCAAAAATATGTTCTTGATGTTCATCATGATCTTCAAAGTGTTCTTGGTGTTCATCTTGACATTCAAAATGTTCTTGCATACATTTTTTGTTTTGATCTTAAACTTTTATGTTTTGTGTCATTTTGGTGTTTTTCTCTCTCCTCATTAAAAATTCAAAAATCAAAAATAATATCTTTCCCTTATTCTTCTCATATATTTCAAAATTTTGAATTGATTTAGTCATAAAGTTTTAAAATTTAGTTGTTGATGTGTTGAAAACGGAATTCCAACACCTAAACTCACCGGCAAGTGTACCGGGTCACATCAAGTAGTAAAACTCACTTAGAGTGAGTTCGATCCCACAGGGATTGATGGATCAAGCAACTTTAGTGGGTGATTAGTTTAGTCAAGCTAACATTGAAGTGAAATTGGATGAAATGTAACCAACAGAAAGTAAATTAACAAGAATTGTAAATGAAAGAATGTAAATAGGAAGAAAACTTAAAGAGCAAGAAATGTAAATTGACAGAATCTTAAATGACAAGAAATGTAAATTACATCAAATGTAAAGGGAATTGGGTGCAGGGAAATTAAAGAAAGCAATATATCAAGCAATTGAAAAGAACTTAAGAACATGTGACAAGAAATTTAAAGTACACGGAAATTAAATTTAGATCACAGTAGCTCAAATGTAAAGTGTAGAGGAACAAAAGTGCTGGAAGGTAAATTGGGAACAATGAAAACAGAAAGCAATGGGACCCAAAGATCAAAATCAAGCTCAATGTAAATTGAATTGTAAACATGCAGCAAAAGGAAATTGTAGCAAAGGATTGTAGAAATTTAAATTGCAGAAGAGATGTAAATGAAAACAGCAAATGAAATTAGATCCATTTCCTTAATTCTCAGAATTATGTAGAAGGAGAACAAGGATGAATTTTAGATCAAGAATTGAAACAAAATTTCTTCAATCTCAATCCAAAACTCAAAACAGAAAGTAGAAATTGCTTGAAGTAAGAAAATGAAAACTAGAAAACTAAACTCAAATCCAATTCTTAGAACAATTGAGAAGAGAGGTAAAAGATGATTCTCAAACTTAGAATCAATGAAGCTCTTCAACCTCAATTCAAATTCCAAGAACAAGTTGCAGCAAAAAATAAAATGAAAACTAGAGAGCAAGACTCAGATCCAATCTCAATTCTCAAATTCAAACAGAAAAATTAAAAGACAGCTCTCTACTACTGCTCCCTATTGGAGCCAGCATCTTTACAAAAATGAAAATGATGCCTTATATAGGCTTTACAAAATGAAAAATGAAAAATGAAATTCTAAACAAATTATAATTAAAATAAATTCCTAAGCTAACTGATCCTTGTGCCTTTGAGTGACGTTAATTGGGCTTTGCTTGTTTTGGATTTGAGGAAGTGATGTACGGAAACTTGTCTCTCAACAATTTCCCTCGGCAAGTATACCGAATTGTCGTCAAGTATGAACTCACAATAGAGTGAGGTCGAATCCCACAGGGATTGATTGGTCAATCAACTTTAATTAGAGGAATGTTCTAGTTGAGCTAAGCAGAATTTGATGTGAGAGTTGCAGGAAATTAAATGGCGGGAAAGTAAATAGCAGAAAATGTAAATACTGGAAATAAAGAGCTGAATGTAAATGGCGGAAAGTAAATTGCAGAATGTTAAATGGGGATTTGGGAAGATGAGCATAAAAGTAAATTGCAGAAATTAAAGAGAATGGGTGAGATCATAAATGGGGAAGTCATTGGGTTTAGGAGATGTTGCATTCTCCGAATCAAGTTCATTTTCATCTCTTCCTCAATCAATGCATTCATTGATCTCCTTGGCAATCTTAAGTGATTGAATTCCAATTCCTTGGTAATTCAATCTCTCAAATCTTGATCAATAGCCAATTTCTTGGTCCAATTGCTCATGAGAAGAGATGAAGTATGGTCACTGATTATACCACATGTATTCCCAAATCAAAGTGTTGGTAGGATTATATGTCCATCGAAACCCCAATTTGGTCCAACATGAGAAAGCATTTCTAGCATCATTGATGACATGTCACCATGTCATGTTTTTATATGCTTTTTCATATAAGAAATTGATGATTTGTACTTAAATATTGAATGCTTTTGTGCTTAAATGTTATATTTCTTTGATTTTTTGATTTGATAAATATTGTAGAAAATAAGAAGAAAAAGAAGCAAAAAGCACAAAATAAGTCAAAAGGGAGAAAAAAAGAGTTTTGGGGCACACTTTGAAGTTGGAGCACACTTTGGAGCCTTAGGCCACGCTTTTAAAAGCATGGCCCATGACCAAATCAAGGAAGCGTGAACAATCAGCACACAAAGCTCAGTTCATTAAGTAAACCTAGCTTTGCCGTACAAGAAAAATGTGCTTGGAGGCAAGAAATTTTGCTAAGTTAAAATCTGGGCGTTCACAGCATGAACATGCCTCCTTCAAAGGGATATAACTTGAGCTACAGATGTCCGATTGATGTGCTTCTAGTTGCGTTGGAAAGCTGACATTCATAGCTTTCCAACGATATATCATAGTACATATTGGCACGAAATTGAGGCACGAGTGAAATGCATCTTTAAGGGCCAAAAATAAGCAAAAAAATCAGCCAATGCTTCCACCAAGGCTCGAAGGGGGAGACACAAGGAAAACAAGGAAAGCAAAATAGCGCTCAGTTCACTTTCTCAACTGAGCTTTATCGGGCTCCCACTCAAGAAAATGCAAGGAAAAGGCTCACAAAAGTGCTTCCACAAAGATTTGAACTCAAGACCTCACACTCAAGCCAAAGGTGCTACCAAGGCACACAAGGGAAAGCTCAGTTAACTTTTCCAACTGAGCACTACTCCCCCCACACTCCTCACATTTTGGCACGCCAAGGAAGCTAATCGTGCGCACAAAATTGACACGGACAAGGGGCTGGCGCACCAAATTGGGCAAGGCAAAGCAAGTTTGGGCGTTCAGTTGTGTTTTTCAACTGAGCCTTGCCCTGGGAGCTGCACCATGGTCCAAAATTCAATTAAAAATCAAATTGGATTTAATTCTTCACCAATTGAACCAAGGCCAACTAGACCCATCTCTCTTCAAATCCAAAGCAAGGAAAGCCCACATCATCACTCAAAGGCACAAGAACAAGCTAGAATTAGGATTTTCATTTAATTTGTTTTTCATTTCAATTTCATTTTATTTTGTAAAAAGCCTATATAAAGGCATCACTCTCATTTTCAAAGGGGGGAGCTCCATTAGAAAGTATTAGAGGCTAGCTCCACTAGGGAGTAGTAGGATTAGAAAACTCTCTCTTTAATTTTCATTTCTGTTTTAAATCTTGGATTGAGAGTGGAAGAAATTCTGTTTTCATTCTCTATCTGCAACTTCTCTTTACTTCTTTTGCATTCTTTCTTTTAATTCTCTGCAACTTTTCTCTTGTTGGATCAAGGAAGGACTTGAGATCTAGACTGGTTTTCTAGTCTCCTCCACCCCTGAGATCTTCAACCTTCTTTTAAATTGCTGCAAATTAAGCACCAGTCATTTTCTATTTTTAATCTTTCAAGCATTTTTACTTTCTGTTGCATTGCCTCCAATTTACATTTCCTGCAATTGCTCTAATTTCTTATTCACTGCAATTTTGCTTCTCTGCTTACATTGTTCCCAATTTATTCTTCCTGCAATTTAAATTTCCAATTGCGTGATCTATTGCTCTCTTTAATTTCCAACACCCCAATTCCATTTACATTTGATGCAATTTACATTTCTTGCAATTTAAGTTTCAGCTATTTTACTTTCTTGTTCTTTAAGTTACTTGCAATTTTACTTTCTGCATCTTTAAGATTCATTGTAATTTACTTTCTGTTGGCTACATTCCACACAATTCACTCAATGTTAGCTTGACTAAACTAATCACCCACTAAAATTGCTTGATCCATCAAACCCTGCAGGATCGACCTCACTCTAAGTGAGTTTTACTACTTGATGCGACCCGGTACACTTGCCGGTGAGTTTTGGGTGTTTGGAAATCCGTTTTCCAAATTTTTCCCATCAATGATCTCTTCATTCCTCTTCCAAGGTTCCGAAGAGATCCAAGTATGAATAGCTTCTTTTCCAAGACAACTACTCAATTGGATGAAGATTGAAAGCTTTCTAGTAAAATCAAGAGGAAAGAAAGAAGAAGAATAACGAAAATTATTATTGATCCATCAAATTACAACAGACCTCCCTAACCCAATGAAAGGGGTTTAGTTGTTCATAGCTCTGGGAATGGAAAACAAAGATGGAAAATGCATTCTGAAAGTAAAACTAGAAGTTGCAGAAAAAGTAAAATTATACAGAGAGTGGTTCTCCCAATCCAAAAGCTCCCCTCTAGTTCAAAACTACTCCTATATATACTACTCTTCTGCTCTTCTAGTTGGCTCTTCAATTCTTGGATATGGGCCTTTGGATCTTGAGTTGAAGCAGTTTGGAGTCTTCAGTGGGCTCAGCTTTACTTGCAGAGAAAGTGTGAAATAGGCATGGATTTTAGCTAGGATGTTAGTGGTGTTAACGTTTAAGTGAAAATGTGGGTTCGAGAATGTTAGTGACAATCATCTTTTTCACTAACGTTTCTAGCCCAAGATGGTTCACGTTAAGTTCAACGTTAGTGGCACTAACGTGACCACTAACGTTGCCTCTTGATCCTTTGCGAACGTTATTGGGGTTTACCTTTTTCAATAACGTTGCTCTTAGCCCCCTTTTCTCACGTTAGAGTCCACGTTAGTATAACTAACGTGGCTCTTAACGTTGGCATGCCTTAGCCTCGAGAGAGTTAGTGACACTTACCTTTGTCACTAACGCTCCAAACACCCCTTCTTCCCACGTTAGAGTTCACGTTACTTAGGTTAACGTGACTTCTAACGTGGTAGTGATAGCCATCTCCAACATTAGTGACAAAGGTGAGTGTCACTAACGTTGGCTCATCATTCCTTTCCTCCACGTTAGCTTCCACGTTAATGCAATTAACGTGGCAACTAACGTGGCTAATAGTGGCTTAGTCCAACGTTAGTGACAAAGGTGAGTGTCACTAACGTTGGCACTTTTTTGTTCCTTCCACGTTAGAGCTCACGTTAATGTACTTAACGTGACTCTTAACGTGGCTAGGTGTGCCCCTTTTTCCAACGTTAGTGGCATTCACTTTTACCACTAATTTTGGAGCTTCACTTCTCTTCCACGTTAGCTTCCACGTTAACGTAGTTAACGTGGCAACTAACGTGGGCTATGATGGCTCACGAAGGCATTATTGGCGATCACTTTTCTCATTAACGTTGCAAGCTAGCTCCCATTCCACGTTAGTGGTCACGTTAGTCTAACTAACGTGACTACTAACGTGGCTCTTCCTTGCTTTCTTTGTCCTGAAATCAAGCAAATAAAGTGCATCAAAGCTAGGTTCTAACCCATGAGATCATGCATCATTCATTTTATCATTCAATTCATGCATAATTCTCATAAAATCATATAAAATTCACAATGTTTGCTTGAATCAAGATGTAAGTGATTATTTACCAAAAACTTGCTTATTTCCTAAGAAAGTGTATGAAACTACCCTAAAACAATAAACAAAAGGTCAGTGAAACTGGCCAAAATGCCCTGGTATCAGGAAGAGTGGATCCGGATGGCCTTGGTTCAATTGGTTTGGAGGCATGGTTCAAGGTTGCTAGGTTCAAGTTGATTTGGTGTGTGGGACACCTCCCAGGGCACGGCTCGGTTGAAGAAGAGAGTGCAGCACTCCCCCTTGTTTGCTTTGCCAAATTGGTTGTGTGCCAAGCCTTGTGAGGAAGCCTTCATAGCGCTCGGTTAAAGGAGAGATCGCAGTGCCCTTTGCTTTGTTAGTAGGGTCCCCAGCTTCGAGCCTTGAGGGGAGCATTTGGCCAATTTCTATTGCACAATGTAATAAAGTATAGCACTCTGTGAATGGAGTGAACTGAGCGCTCCTTTGTTGTGGCATGAGGCTCACTTTCGAGCTTTGGAGGAAGCATTTGGTGTATTTTCTTTGTGAAGACTTGTGGCGCTCTCCTCTTGGTTCATGAGTTCGAAACTTTGTGGCTTCCATTTTTGGTGTAGCTCCTTACATTTTCTTTGGGAGAGAGCACGATAAAGTTAACATTGTTAACTTAGCGCTCTCTCTTTGAGCGCTGATGCCTTGCTAATTTGGACTCTTGTAGCGCTCAGTTGGTGAAGAGAGCGCAGCGCTCCTTTGCTTGCTTCTTTGGATTTGTAGAGCGCTACGTTGCTTCTTCTAATTTTTGCATGAATGCTTTCATTTTAATAAAGCCAATGCATTTACTTCAAATAAATCTTAATGCATTAATGTTAAAGCACTCATGTGCCAATTGCAATGCATTGCTTTAATTAATAATGCTTAGTGCTTTAACGTTAAAGCATGCATTAGAAATTAAAGTTTGCATGCTTTCATTGGCCATGGCATTCATTGGCTTAATTAATTAACATTTCATGCATCATTTCATGCATGCTTTTATTTATCAATTCATGATGCATGTATGATGCTTTAAATGCATTAACGCCTTGGCAGTAATTTAACATTGGCTTTATTAGTAATGCCGTAGCTTTCATTGCATTCATTAGTAATTAAATGCATGCTTAAGGCATTAATTCATGCCATGGCTTCATGGTCATGGGCCACGCTTTTAAAAGTGTGGCCTAAGGTTCCAAAGCGTGTCTCAACTTCAAAATGTGCCCAAATTTTTTCTTTTTTTCTTTTTAGCTTATTTTGTGCTCTTTTGCTTATTTTTCTTCTTATTTTCTACAAAATTTATAAAATCAAAAGATCAAAGAAATATACCATTTAAGCACAAAAGAATGCAATATTTAAGCACTAATCATCAATTTCTTGTATTAAAAAGCATAGAACAACATGACATGATGACATGTCATCAGTTGTTTCCTCTTAGTCAAGTCAAAATTTCAATTTAAAAACTCTATCTTTTCAAATCTTTTTCAAAAATCAAATCTTTTTCATTTTTCCTTCATTTTTTTTTGAAAATTTCAAAATAGATTTTCAAAAGCTCTTCCTTATTTTTATTTCATATTTTCGAAATTAATGCTAACAATTAATGTTTAGATTCAAAATTTTTCAAGTTGTTACTTGCCTATTAAGAAAGGATCAATCTTTAAATTCTAGAATCATATCTTTTAATTTCTTGTTAGTCAAGTAATCAACTTTAATTTTTAAAATCAAATCTTTTTAATTTCCTTTTCAAATCTTTTTCAAAATAAATTTCAATCATATCTTTTTCAAAACTTAGTTTCAAAATCTTTTTCTAACTTCTTATCTTTTCAAAAATTGATTTTCAAATCTTTTTCTATTAACTACTTGACCTTTTGTTTTGATTTTAAAAGTTTTCTATTTCAATCATATCTTTTTCAAAACCACCTAACTACTTTTCTCTCTCCAATTTTTGAAAATCACTAACCACTTTTTTAAAATTTTTTTTCTAATTTTAATTTATTTTCTCTCTTAAATTTTGAATTATAACTAATAATTAAAATAAAAACAAAAATATTTTTATTTTCTTTTGAATTAATTTTCGAATACACTCTCTCTCTCATCTCCTTTTATTTATTTTATTTATTTACTAACACCTCTCTTCTTCTTATAATTCGAACCCTCTCCTCCTCTCTCTGTGTTCGAATTCTTCTTCTCCCTTCTTGATTCTATTTCTTCTATTCTTCTACTCACATAAAGGAATCTCTATACTGTGACATAGAGGATTCCTATTCTTTTATGTTCTCTTCTTTTTCATATGAGCAGGAACAAGGATAAGAACATTCTTGTTGAAGCTGATCCTGAACCTGAAAGGACTCTAAAGAGGAAGTTAAGAGAAGCTAAAGCACAAAACTCTAGAGAAGACCTAACAGAAATTTTCAAAAAAGAAGTAGAGATGGCAGCCGAAAATAACAATAATGGTGGAGATGCAAGGAAGATGCTTGGTGACTTTACTGCACCCACTTATGACTTCTATAGAAGAAGCATCTCAATTCCTGCAATTGGAGCAAACAACTTTGAGCTTAAGCCTCAATTAGTTTCTCTAATGCAACAGAATTACAAGTTTCATGGACTTCTATTGGACGATCCTCATCAGTTCTTAGCTGAATTCTTGCAAATCTGTGACACTGTTAAGACCAATAGGGTTAATCCTGAGGTCTACAGACTTATACTTTTTCCCTTTGATGTAAGAGACCGAGATAGGACATGGTTGGACTCACAACCTAAAGAAAGCCTGAACTCTTGAGAAAAGTTGGTCAATGCTTTCTTGGCCAAGTTCTTTTCACCTCAAAAGTTGAGCAAGCTTAGAGTGGAAGTCCAAACCTTCAGACAGAAGGAAGGTGAATCCCTCTATGAAGCTTGGGAAAGATACAAGCAATTTATCAGAAGGTGTCCTTCTGACATGTTTTCAGAATGGAGCATCTTATGTATATTCTATGATGGTCTGTCTGAATTGTCCAAGATGTCATTCGACCACTCTGCTGGTGGATCTCTTCA
Source organism: Arachis hypogaea (assembly GCF_003086295.3). Classification (NCBI taxonomy): domain Eukaryota; kingdom Viridiplantae; phylum Streptophyta; class Magnoliopsida; order Fabales; family Fabaceae; genus Arachis; species Arachis hypogaea. The sequence goes on from NC_092049.1 coordinate 56,044,970, forward strand.
TCTGAAGAAGACACCTGCAGAAGCCCAGGAACTCATTAAAATGGTTGTAAATAACCAGTTCATGTATGCTTCTGAATGAAATCCTGTGAATAATGGGATGACTCAGAAGAAAGGAGTTCTTGAGATTGATACTCTGAATGCAATATTGGCTTAGAATAAAATATTGACTCAGCAAGTCAATATGATTTCTCAGAGTCTGACTAAAATGCAAGCTGCATCTGGTAGTGCTAAAGAAGCCTCCTCTGAAGAAGAAGCTTATGACCCTGAGAATCCTACAATGGAAGAGGTAAATTACATGGGAGAATCCTATGGAAAAACCTATAATCCTTCATGGAGGAATCATCCAAATTTTTCATGGAAGAATCAACAGAAGACTAATCAAGGCTTCAATAATAATGGTGGGAGAAATAGGTTTGGCAATAGCAAGCCTTTTCCATCATCTTCTGAGCAACAGACAGAGAATTCTAGGCAGAGCCACTTTGACTTAGCAACTATAGTCTCTGATCTATCTAAGACCACTCTCAGTTTCATAACTGAAATAAGGTCCTCCATCAGAAATTTGGAGGCAAAAGTGGGTCAACTGAGTAAAAGAGTTACCGAAACTCCTCCTAGTACTCTCTCAAGCAATACAGAAGAGAATCCAAAGAGAGAGAGCAAGGCCATAAATATAACCAACATGTCCGAACCTAGTGAGGAAGAAGAGGCAGTGAATTCCAGTGAGGAAGACCTCAATGGACGTTCACTGGCCACTAAGGAGTTCCCTAATGTGGAACCAAGGGAATCTGAGGCTCATATAGAGACTATAGAGATTCTACTAAACTTACTGTTGCCATTCATGAGCTCTGATGAGTATTCTTCCTCTGAAGAGGATGAAGATATTGCTGAAGAGTAAGTTGCTCAATACCTAGGAGCAATCATAAAGCTGAACGCCAAGTAATTTGGTAATGAGACTTGGGAGGATGAACCTCCATTGCTCATTAATGAACTAAATACTTTGGTTCAACAGAAATTACCTCAGAAGAAACCGGATCCTGGAAAGTTCTTAATACCTTGTATCATAGGCACCATGACCTTTAAGAAGGCTCTATGTGACCTTGGTTCAAGTATAAACCTTATGCCACTCTCTATAATGGAGAAACTACGGATCTTTGAGGTACAAGCTGCAAGAATCTCATTAGAGATGGCAGACAATTCAAGGAAACAGGCTTATGGACTTGTAGAGGATGTCTTAGTGAAGGTTGAAAGCTTTTACATCCCTGCTGATTTCATAATCCTAGACACTGGGAAGGATGAAGATGAATCCATTATCGTTGGAAGACCCTTCCTCGCCACAGCAAGAGCTGTGATTGATGTGGACAGAAGAGAGTTGGTCCTTCAATTGAATGAGGATCACTTTGTGTTTAAGGCTCAAGGTTCTTCTTCTGTAACCATGGAGAGGAAGCATGAAAAGCTTCTCTCAATACAGAGTCAAACAGAGCCCCCACACTCAACTTCTAAGTTTGGTGTTGGGAGGCCATCATCAAGCTCTGAGTCTCTGTGAAGCTCTCTAAGAGCTCGCTATCAAGCTATTGACATTAAAGAAGTGCTTGTTGGGAGGCAACTGATAAACCCATATTTTATGATATATTTTGTGCCTAATTTAAGTGATTTATTCAATCCTTCACTCACTTATTCATATAAATTGCATGGTTTTACTTTTCCTTCCTTATTATGTGATGAATGTGAAAAACATGTTTCCTATACTTTAAAATTAATTATTTTAATTACCCTTTATTTCCATTCGATGCCGTGATTCGTGTGTTGAGTAGTTTCAGATCTTCAAAGGCAGGAATGACTTAAAGGATGGAAAGAAAACATACAAAATTAGAAGGAAAGCATGAAACGGAGTTTTTGAAGAAACTGGCAGTGACGCGATCGCATGGACGACGCGGCCGCAAGCCAGCGCGAAATGGTAGTGACGCGACCGCGTCATTGACGCGATCGCGCGCCTTAAGCGAAACGCATATGACGTGGACGCATGACTGAAGCGACCGCGTGACAAGGAAAACTTCAGATGACGTGACAGCGTGACACACGTGGACGTGTGACAGAGGCCACGCTCCAAAAATTATAGAAAACGCTCCCAGTGATTTCTGAAGCCCTTTTTGGCCCAAATCCAAGTCCAGAAGGCACAGATCAGAGGTTATGAAGTGGGGGAATGCATCCATTCAAAGGAGAGTCTCCAATTAGTTACTTTTTAATGAATTAGATGTAGTTTTGAGGGAGAGGTTCTCTCCTCTCTCTTTTAGGATTTAGAATTAGGATTTCTTTTGCTTTCAGGATTATCTTTTTATCAGGTTCAACATTCCTTTTTATTTATCTTCTCAATTTAGTTTATGAACTCTTCTATGTTACAGATTATTCTTTGAATTAATGTTATTTGAGGTATTTCAGTTTATTATTGCTCTCTTTTATTTATGTTACTGTTGCTTCCAATCTGAAGACATTTTTATTCCAGTAGATTTACTTTTCTCCTTTGGTCTTGGTTAAGAAATCAGTAACTCAGGAGTTATCAAACTCAACATGATCGATAATTGCTATCTTTGCTAATTGAATTGAACTTCAATAATCCCAATCTTTCCTTAGGGATTAACTAGGATTTGAAGATCAACATAATTAGTCACTTGACCTTTCTTTACTTTAAGTAAAGGCTAACTAAGTGGAATTGACATTCAATCTTCATCATTATTGATAAGGATAACTAGGATAGGACTTCCAATTTCTCATACCTTGCCAAAAGTTTATTTTACAGTTATTTATTTGTTTTACAGTCTTTTACTTATTTTAATTGCAATTCAAATCACTTGTTCTTCATCTTCAAAACCCCGATTTACAATCTTCATAACCAATAATAAGAACATACTTCCCTGCAGTTCCATGAGAAGACGACCCGAGGTTTAAATACTTCGGTTATCAATTTTTAAGGGGTTTGTTCCTTGTGACAACCAAAACGTTTGTACGAAGGGATTTCTGTTGGTTTAGAAACTATATCTACAACACGACTATTTTTATAAAATTCTTTACTAGCAAAAATCCCAACGTCAAAATGGTGCCGTTGCCGGGGAACTGCAATCGTGTGCCTTATTATTGGTTATTGTAAATATTTTTCTTTTACTTGTTTATTTGTCTTTATTTTCTCCTTTTACTTTTATTAGCTACTATGAATTCTCACCCCCTCGCTTTGAGTTTGGTTCTAATATTGTTGAAAGGAGTGAAAGTTATAATAGGAACATGCATCAAGGTCAGAGCAATCAAAGATGGATGGAGCCAAAAGGATCTGATCAACCCTTTAGGCAACAACACCCTCCCAGATATCATGGACAAAGACCATTCTACAATGCAAAGCCAATAGACATGGTGGACAACCTTGTAGTTACCAACAAGCCCCACCCTGTGCTTATAGACCATCCTCTCAACATAACTTCGAACCACCACACTCACAAGCTCATTTTCACCATTCACCACCATATGATCCTAATTTACCCCAATTCCAATCCAGTTACTCCCAGACACCACCACTTCCTTATGTACCACGTCCAAATCCATCACCCCGAGAATCAGAGGTTCACCTCAAGTAAATAGTAGATCAACTCTAAACAACCCTTCATCAACTGGAGCAAGCTGTAAGTCAATTATCTTCTAGACGTTCAAACATTCAAGGACCCCCCACAGCCCCATGTGGACAATCTAAAGAAGAGCGTAGCATGAAGGAGATACTAAAAACTCCAGTGGACAGAACAGGGCATGACTTCATACTGGAATAGGTAGAGGAAGCTGTCATTGTAAACGAAGAAGAGTTGGTTGAAGACTTAGGAGACGCTGAACTTCCATGGGAATCCAGAGTTATGGAGAATTCTATCAAAAATGTTACAATTGATGCTAAGGAGGATAGTGCACAACCCCCAAAGCAAGTCTCTTATGAGGAACTAGACGAGATAACCCAAGATGCAAGTTTCCTTGATGATGATAATCTCAAGTCAAGTTCTCCCAGTAATGAACTTGCATCAGCAAGTGAATTCTCTGAGATCGAAGAATCTTCCCCAAGTGAATACGAAGATGATGCGGAGGTAGATTTCTCTCAACTTCCCATTTATAACTTAAGTGACGAGGAAGACATAGAAGGCTTTGATCAGGACATGGATGCAATTGAAGAAGTCTGCAAGGAAGTGAAGAAATTCACCGAAGAGAACAAGGGAGTAGAACTTACAGAACCACTGGAAACACCTGTCCCAAGGCCATTATCACCCAATACAAGCTTCAAGTGGGTACAATCCTTAACCTTTAGCTTTATTTTTCCACTTGAATATGGTTTGCTTGAAACAGATGGCCAGCTTAGAGCTCTCTGCGGCTTTAAGAGTAAGAGGGAAATGGCTCGTACTCAGAGCTGGTGCACAAGGTTCAATAAGGTTTCACGCTTCAACTCGAAGTGCACGGATTGGCATCATGATCAATCGAATGGATCTCGGAAAACATTTGGTCATCTTGGTGAAAATATACTTTCTAAACCACCCGGATAGAAAAATATAGATCAAGACGAAGGCGGATTTAAAAGCAAAGTTTGGGATCCTGGAATCTATTCTGACATTCGTCACCCCGGGAGCCTGAGAATCTGTTTGAAGTTGCTCAGAAGCTTTACATGCCTAGTTTGGGACCCCGGAGACTATTGGCATTCCAAGCATTGGTGGAGATTTCTGGATGAATTTAAGCACAAGCCGCCATAACAGGAAGCTCATCCAATGTCCAACTTAAGCACTTTAACTAAAAGTGCTAGGTGGGAGACAACCCACCATGGTATGGTCGTTTCTTTTTCAGTTTTATTTCGTTTTATTTTTTTGTTTTCTTTTTCAATTGAACCTGAATATTATTCATTCGCATTGCATACTGCATAATTGCATACCTGCATAAAAAAAAAGAGAGAGAAAGGGCATGCGACGCGACCGCATCACTCATGCGATCGCGTCAGTTGCGAAAAACAACCCCCACGCGTCTGCATCATTCACGCAGCCGCGTGACCTGAAAATCGACATAAGGATCCAACACCCAGAAAGTTGGGCTGGAATCGTGCGGCTGTTGTGCGTTTCGCACAAAATAACCCACGCAATCGCGTCCTTGACGCGATCGCGTCACTTGCACAACACCAATCCCACGCGACAGCATGAGCAACGCGATCGCGTCGCATGGATTGCACAACACCCCAAAGGAGACAGAGAGTTGCGCTGAAACGACGCTGGAATTGTGCGTTTAGCACAATTTCCAGCGACGCGGTCGCATGCCTCACGCGACCGCATCATTCATCATTTTTCCCATTCCATGCGATCGCATCACTCACGCGATCGCGTCAACCTTATTCCACCCCAGCCACGCGACCGCGTGCCCCACGCGATCGCGTGGATTCAAATTCGATACCCCCCCAGCCACGCAAACCCTACCCATTCGCGCCCCCCAACCCCCTTCTCCTTCCTCTCTTCTCTGCACCCACCACCACCCACTTCCAGCCACAACCACCGACCACCACCCCATCGTCGACCACCCAGACCCCACCGCCGCCGCATCACCCTAGCAGGAGGCCCCGCCACAGACTCAGGCTGCAGACCCAGAGATCCCTATTCAGTCAGCACCTCCTCTGCAGCAGGCAGATCCCCCGACCACCACCACAGAGACCCCAGCTACCCATCCTTCCAGTGATGACACCCCCTTCACACCCTGCTTGAGTGAGCATCAGGGACGATGCTTCATATTAAGTGTCGGGAGGTCACTATCTCTGGCATATTTTTTTTTTTGGTGAACCACTACAGACTCTTTTTACTTTATTATTTTTCTGTATTTTTTTCTTTATTTTTATTTTTATTTTTATCTTCTCAGTACTTATACATTGCTATTTTCATGTATTTTTACTATATTTCTACATGTTGCACTCTAGTTCATATTTTAGTCATCTAGTTTAGTTGCAATTCTTACTTATTAGTTATAGAAAATGTGGATTAATTAGTATAGTTTACCCTTTTTAGCATAAGATAACTTAGTTTAAATTAAAAATGTAAAGAGGAAGTAAACTAGAGACTTTAACAGAATAAAAACAACCCACACCTTGTATATATAGCATTACATGTTAGTTAGTTAACAACATTTCATCAAGGAGAAACACTAGAACTTTAAAGACACCTTAAGATTTACATTGAGAATAATGGGAACTCTTAATTTTTACTTGCTTGACATATATAACTGGTATATAATTTTTGAGTTAGAGAACACACAGCCTGTGAGTTTTGAGCTTAATTTTATGGTTACATTCAAACCATAATTTTATTCCTATGTGTTTCGCCCTTCTTATTTATTCTGGTGTTCTTTACTTTGTTTTAATCTATATGTCTGATTATAGAATATAGATACAAACCAAGAAAGTGATTGAGGCCATTGTTTGATTCTAGCTCACTATTCCCAGATTAGCCTACCTTTTACATCACCCTTGTTAGCCCCCTCGAGCCTTTAAACCCCCTCTTGTTTTATAACCACATTACTAGCCTTAAGCAAAAAAACAAAATAAAAATCCCAAGTTGAATCCTTGGTTAGCTTAAGATAGAAATTGTGTATTGTGTAAGTGTGGGGAACCTTATGGGAACATGGATGATAAAAACAAAGGGTAGAAAGTTAAAAAGAATAAGATATTTCAAAACAAAAAGTTTTGGGAAGCATGCTCATGTGGAATCAAATTAATTTAATTACCATGTGCATTTAAAAAAAATAAAATAAAATAAAATAAAATATTTATTTTTCAGTATTTAAATAAAAGGATACAAAAAAATTAAAAAAATACAAAATAAAGCAATGAACATGGGACAAAATTAAAATATGAGCATGTAACATCAAAAAGTGGGAAGAATATGGGAAAATAGGTAAAGAAGCTTTGCTTTATAAAATATGTATGTTGGGTGAGATCTTAGACTAATCAAGGATTCACTTAATTAGCTCACTTAGCCTTATACATATACCCTTACCTTTACCTTGGCCCCATTACAACCTTAATTAAAGACCTCGTGATTTTTGTATGCTATATTCTATAATTTTTGATTGGTTAGATGAAGAACAAAGTTATAGAAAGTAAGGATAAAAAGAAGAATAGAGTGATTAACCCAATAAACACTGAGTGACTAGAGAGTAAACACAAAATCTAGTGAGGGTTCAATAGCTCATCAACATATATCTCTGCTTAAATTGCTAATTGTCTTGCAAGTCTGTAAAATATTTTTCTTTCCCATCTCAATTGTAAAAGTGCTTTATCATTATCTAAGGTTTGGCTATGCATATATGATTCCTTGAGAATGTGAATTAATTTAACTACATGTAAGTTTTATATACAAGTGAATAAAAATTAGAATTGCATGATTCATTTAGTTAGTTGCATTTAGAATAGATTGCATTGCATGAGATTCCACCACTTTAACCATACCTTACTCCTTGTCTTGGATTTAGCATGAGGACATGCTATTGTTTAAGTGTGGGGAGGTTGATAAACCCATATTTTATGATATATTTTGTGCCTAATTTAAGTGATTTATTCGATCCTTCACTCACTTATTCATATAAATTGCATGGTTTTACTTTCCCTTCCTTATTATGTGATGAATGTGAAAAACATGTTTCCAATGCTTTAAAATTAATTATTTTAATTACCTTTTATTTCCATTCGATGTCGTGATTCGTGTGTTGAGTAATTTCAGATCTTCAAAGGCAGGAATTTCTTAAAGGATGGAAAGAAAACATACAAAATTGGAAGGAAAGCATGAAACGGAGTTTTTGAAGAAACTGGCAGTGACGCGATCGCATGGACGACGCGGCTGCATGCCAGTGCAAAATGGTAGTGACGCGACCGCATCATTGACGTGATCGCACACCTTAAGCGAAACGCATATGACGCGGACGCATGACTGAAGCGACCGCATGACAAGGAAAACTTTAGATGACGAGACCACGTGACCCACGCGGACGCGTTACAGAGGCCACGCAGTAGAAATTATAGAAAACGCTCCCAGCGATTTCTGAAGCCCTTTTTGGCCCAAATCCAAGTCCAGAAGGCATAGATCAGAGGTTATGAAGTGGGGAAATGCATCAATTCAAAGGAGAGTCTCCAATTAGTTACTTTTTCATGAATTAGATGTAGTTTTGAGGGAGAGGTTCTCTCCTCTCTCTTTTAGGATTTAGAATTAGGATTTCTTTTGCTTTCAGGATTATCTTTTTATCAGGTTCAACATTCCTTTTTATTTATCTTTTCAATTTAGTTTATGAACTCTTCTATGTTATAGATTATTCTTTGAATTAATGTTATTTGAGGTATTTCAGTTTATTATTGCTCTCTTTTATTTATGTTACTGTTACTTCCAATCTGAAGACATTTTTATTTCAGTAGATTTACTTTTCCCCTTTGGTCTTGGTTAAGAAATCAGTAACTCAGGAGTTATCAAACTCAACATGATCGATAATTGCTATCTTTGCTAATTGAATTGAACTTCAATAATCCCAATCTTTCCTTAGGGATTAACTAGGATTTGAAGATCAACATAATTAGTCACTTGACCTTTCTTTACTTTAAGTAAAGGCTAACTAAGTGGAATTGAGATTCAATCTTCATCATCATTGATAAGGATAACTAGGATAGGACTTCCAATTTCTCATACCTTGCCAAAAGTTTATTTTACAGTTATTTATTTATTTTACAGTCTTTTAGTTATTTTAATTGCAATTCAAATCACTTGTTCCTCATCTTCAAAACCCTGATTTACAATCTTCATAACCAATAATAAGAACATACTTCCCTGTAGTTCCTTGAGAAGACGACCCGAGGTTTAAATACTTCGGTTATCAATTTTTAAGGGGTTTGTTACTTGTGACAACCAAAACGTTTGTACGAAGGGATTTCTGTTGGTTTAGAAACTATATCTACAACGGGACTATTTTTATAAAATTCTTTACTAGCAAAAATCCCAACGTCAGTGGTGCACGAAATTGTGATCTCCAGGCTCGAACAAATCCTGGTAATGGCTCCAAAGCTTGGTGCTCTGATCTTAATTCATAATTGTCACAACTTCGATACAACTAACCAGCAAGTGCACTGGGTCATCCAAGTAATACCTTACGTGAGTAAGGGTCGAATCCCACGGAGATTGTTGGTATGAAGCAAGCTATGGTCACCTTGTAAATCTCAGTCAGGCAGATATAAAATAATTATGGAGTTTTCGAATAATAAATAAAAGAATAGGGATAGAGGTACTTATGTAAATCATTGGTAGGAATTTCAGATAAGCGAATGGAGATGCTTTTCGTTCCTCTGAACCTCTGCTTTCCTACTATCTTCATCCAATCAGTCTTACTCCTTTCCATGGCTGGCTTTATGTGATACATCACCACTGTCAATGGCTACTTTCGGTCATCTCACGGGAAAATGATCCAATGCCCTGTCACGGCACGGCTAATCGTCTGGAGGCATCACCCTTGTCAATGGCTTCATCTTATCCTCTCAGTGAATAATATGCTCACGCACCCTGTCACGGCACGGCTATTCATCTGTCGGTTCTCGATCATACTGGAATAGGATTTACTATCCTTTTGCGTCTGTCACTAACGCCCTGCAATCGCGAGTTCGGAGCTCGTCACAGTCACTCAATCATTGAATCCTACTCGGAATACCACAGACAAGGTTTAGACCTTCCGGATTCTCTTGAATGCCGCCATCATTCTAGCTTACGCCACGAAGATTCTGGTTAGGAGATCTAAGAGATACTCATTCTAGCTTAATTCATGTAGAACAGAAGTGTTTGTCAGGCACGCGTTCATAAGGGAGAAGGATGATGAGCGTCACACATAATCATCACCTTCATCACGTTCTTGGGTGCGAATGGATATCTTAGAAGAGAAATAAGAAGAATTGAATAGAAAACAGTAGTACTTTGCATTAATCTTTGAGGAACAGCAGAGCTCCACACCTTAATCTATGGAGTGTAGAAACTCTACCGTATGAAAATACATAAGTGAAGGTCCAGGCATGGCCGAGATGGCCAACCCCCTAAACGAGATCAATAGTCTCCTAAGATGAACAATGGATTAAAACTGAGACCAAAGATGCCTAATACAATAGTAAAAGGTCCTATTTATAATAAACTAGTCACTAGGGTTTACATGAGTAAGTAATTGATGCATAAATCGACTTCTGGGGCCCACTTGGTGTGTGTTTGGGTTGAGCCTGAGTGTTGCACGTGCAGAGGCCATTTGTGGAGTTGAACGCCAGTTTCTGTGCCAGTTTGGGCGTTCAACTCTGGTTTTGGATCCTTTTCTGGCGCTGGACGCCAGATTTGGGCAGAAGGCTGGCGTTGAACGCCAGTTTACGTCGTCAATTCTTGGCCAAAGTATGGACTATTATATATTGCTGGAAAGCCCTGGACGTATACTTTCCAACGCAATTGGAAGCGCGCCATTTCGAGTTCTGTAGCTCCAGAAAATCCACTTTGAGTGCAGGGAGGTCAGAATCCAACAGCATCAGCAGTCCTTTTTCAACCTCTGAATCTGATTTCTGCTCAAGTCCCTCAATTTCAGCCAGAAAATACCTGAAATCACAGAAAAACGCACAAACTCATAGTAAAGTCCAGAAATGTGAATTTAACATAAAAACTAATGAAAACATCCCTAAAAGTAACTAGATCCTACTAAAAACAATGCCAAAAAGCGTATAAATTATCCGCTCATCACAACACCAAACTTAAATTGTTGCTTGTCCCCAAGCAACTGAAAATCAATTAGGATAAAAAGAAGGGAATATACTATAAATTCCAAACTATCAATGAAACAGAGCTTCAATCATATGAGCGGGACTTATAGCTTTTTGCCTCTTGAATAGTTTTGGCATCTCACTTTATCCATTGAAGTTTAGAATGATTGGCATCTATAGGAACTCAGAGTTCGAATAGTGTTATTGATTCTCCTAGTTCAGTATGATGATTCTTGAACACAGCTTTTTTATGAGTCTTGGCCGTGGCCCTAAGCACTTTGTTTTCCAGTATTACCACCGGATACATAAATGCCACAGACACATAATTGGGTGAACCTTTTCAGATTGTGACTCAGCCTTGCTAAAGTCCCCAATTAGAGGTGTCCAGGGTTCTTAAGCACACTCTTTTTTTTTTGGTTTGGACCTTGACTTTAACCGCTCAGTCTCAAGTTTTCACTTGACACCTACACGCCACAAGCACATGGTTAGGGACAGCTTGGTTTAGCCGCTTAGACCAGGATTTTATTCCTTTAGGCCCTCCTATCCACTGATGCTCAAAGCCTTGGGATCCTTTTTATTTGCCCTTGCCTTTTGGTTTTAAGA